>NW_026454321.1:0-9508 GCF_943734635.1 Anopheles cruzii
CCCCCGACGGTCCGGCCCTGGTCCGCAGCGACGAAGACGCCAATTTGCTGACGTCGCGAGAGCGAGGGGGTACAAGCGGGTACGAGCGGGGAGGTGCAGCGAGGTGCCGGGGCGCCAAGAACGACAGCGATGGTAAAGACCGGAGTGTGTATAATTAGTGAATAAAAGTTAGTTGGATTTTGGACGCGAATCGGAGTGGTCTTTTCGATCATCCGAAATTTTCAGGTTCGCGCTCCTCGGCCACCGACAACGGCCTTCCGACTCACGATTGTAACAACCATCGCGTTGTTACAACTGGCGACCGTGACAGGACAAGAATCAGTGTCGATAGTAGTTATCCGGTGGATAGCGAACTCGTCACACAGTGTTTGTGTGTGTAACTGGTGATAATACAAGAACTTTGAAGCAGCTGAATACAAGAACTTTGAAGCAGCTGAGAAGTGCGATACAAAGAGCTGTGCCAAGAAGCTGAATACAAGAAGCTGAGTGATCGTGCGATCAAGTTACTGTGCCGGTGTACTGTGCGCAAACCACTGTGCCAAGAAGCTGAATACAAGAAGCTGAGTGATCGTGCGATCAAGTTACTGTGCCGGTGTACTGTGCGCAAATTACTGTGCCGACTGTGCCCAACGTGCCGCAAAATGTTGAGAGGGATCATCTGGATCGGGTTCACCATCGTATGGTAAGTACTCAGCAGGTAGGTAAGAACTTTTACCATTACTAAATCGCAAACGAAAATATAATCAATTCAAGTGCCTTAACGAAGTAATTAAGTGGTGATTGATAGATGATCGTCGCGTATGGGGGCACGGCTTACAGCAGCACCGTAAAGTTGCCGCCATTGTGTGTCACCCCATATTTATATGTGTGTGTCAGTTGTGCATATCGCAGTGTAATGTATGCAGAAACAGGTGCAGCTTGTTGCCGTGGACTTGAATAGAATATGTCGAATGAAACAGTGGAAAAAAATAGATAGTGAAATATAGAAAGAAGCCAATTTTCATAACCGTATAATCCGTAACCCATACATTCTTTTACATTCCTTTTGGGTTCTACTGAAGGAAAGTATCATCACATTGCATTTGATATTGTCTTAAATTTGAGTGAAAAGTATTTCAGTACTACATCATTCTATTTTGTTTTTATAGTAGTATCTTTCAATCCTTGGCAAGGCACATAGAGGGACGTTTGAATGACTGACCGCACACTGAGAAGCCAGACGGCCTCAGCAAGGTCAGCTAGTGTGGGAAACGTGCACCTCCCTGACGGTTCGCCTGCGATCACTTGCAGCAGCCCTCAGGCGGTAAGCCCAGACGTAAGAGAGGGGGGAACGGAACCTGCCAACGGGACATTCGCACGGGACACTCGCACGTACTGGCAAAGCGCGGAACTCGTTCTGCCGGAACTGACTGACTCCGCGAAACCGCATTCCGCCTATCGGCAGTATTTCCGTCAATTTAAAAGGGACATCGTGCGCGACAGCCTGGCCTTAGATAAAACCTTCTCGGAACTCAAGATGAGCGAACCGAAGAACATGCCAATTGAGCGAGCCATGGGACTCATCCCAGAGTTCCGTGGAAAGGCCAATGAGTTGGAACTTTTCATACGGCAGGTGGACCGCGTACAAGCGCGCGGTTTAGACGAGGACGATCTTATAGACATCGTCCTCGCAAAACTGAAAGGCGACGCGGTGAGCCACTTCCACCGCATTAAAGCGGACACGTGGGAGGAAATGAAGGAGCTCCTCGCCAAAGAATTCGGGGATCACTATAGTATGGAATCCGTTTTCCACAGAATTGAGACCTTGGCGCAGAGGGCCAACGAAACCTTAAAGAAATATAAGGAGAGAACGAGAACCATGCTCGAATGGATAGCGGCGTATGCCCCCGATAGCGAGCAACCATACGCTCTCCGGCATCTAAAGCATCACTTCGTAGCCGGATTGAGGGAGGACAATTTGAAAACCATGGCCCTCATCCAAAAGTCTATGGATCTCGAGACCCTAATGGAGTATCTCGAGGAGGTGCACGACAGCGCCGATCGCGTCACAGATGCGACACGCCGTCTGCGGATTACGGAAGGCGACGCAAATCCATCGGCAACGGAACGAGGCATTTACCTGGGGCACTGGTTGGATAGACCCCAAGACCCCTGGATGGGAAGAAGAAACCAGCCAGAAACACATGCCCATAATTGGGGGTATACGACGCAGGGCTGGGGAAGACGAGATCAGGGCCCTCCGACCCAACCTTGGGGACACGGTGCAGATTACCGAAGCCAGGGTTTGGCTCCGTTTAACGAATACGGCCCATACGGCCGAGACCAGAGCCCCGCTCCTCCCGGCGGATACGATCGCTATCCCGCCCCTCTCGGCGGATACGATCGCTATTCCGCCCCACGAGGCGGATACGACCCCCGCTATGGATACAGGGAACAGTATCGGGAACCCGAACCGCGGTACAGTAATTACGGTTGCGACGCACAACCCGGCGGGTATGAGCAACCAACCGGCAACTACGGTCATACGAAGCAAAACAATGGGAGATTTCCTCAGAACCCCCAGAAGGGATTCAAAAAACACCATAACCCGAGACACCAGGTGACGAATTCACCTACACAGGCGCCACGTCCCGACCGATCAAGCGACATTCCGAACCCAAAAAACTTGAACTAGGGGGCCTACGTAAACGTAGTGACGATCGAGGTTCCCAGGGGGAGAGGAAGGAAGAAAAGTGTGAAACAATTAGAGCGCCCAAAGGGGTAACGCTCGGTGAGGGGGGCAAAGCGATGAAAAATGACACGCGGGACGTAAGCATAAACAGCGCCATCCAACAGAACCATAAAAAGGAGAATGTGGGTCACGTTAAGAAAAAGTTAGAATGCATAGGAACTGGTCTTGTTGGCATAAAGTTGAAAACCATTCGGGGTGAACCCGAACCCATACTCTTCATGCTCGACACCGGCGCCTCAGTAAATTTACTGCGCCGGAAAGAAGCTATGAGCATGGGCGTGAATGAAATCAATGCTAACGCAATTACGCAGTTAGCCGGGATTAGCGGAAGAATAATCGAAACCCTTGGGACCTGCCGAATCGAACTAGATATCGGAGGTGTTAATTTCCCAACAGTTTTCCATTTAGTGCAAGAACTTGCACTGCCGGGACTATTAGGAGCCGATTTCCTTCACCAATATGCCGTGGATATTAACTACAAAGACGGACTTATGACCCTACATCCGCAAGAAGATAGTAAGGAAACGTCCAATCAAAATCCTACAGCAATAAGGATGACTGAGGACGAAGCCAACAAGGCACGTCAGGGGATGGCGTTGCATTATGGTCTAATGCCCACAACCAGCGACCCAAAAGCGCCGATTCATGTTGAATCACAAGAAGGTAGGGATCACCAAGCCGTGGAATTTTGCGAGAGAGAAGAGGAGGAAGAAGATTACCGCGAGATAGACTTGGATAACAACCTGGATGTAGATTTGGTGGAATATCGAGATGTCAAGAAATTGGACCCCGATCAGCGACAGATGCAGTTACTAGAGCTGCTAAAACTCGCAGGAAAACAGAAGAAGATCGAGCCAATGTTACTTCGTTACGACGAAGTATTTTTCATAGAGGGTGACGAATTCACTTACACAGGTGCGGCCGTACATGAAATAGAGACGACCAGCAACACGCCTATCGTTAAGCGACAATATCGTTTCGCCGAGAAAACCAAAGCCCATGTGAAAGAACAAATTGATGAAATGCTAGCGCATGGAGTAATACGACACAGTAAAAGCCCATGGAACGCACCTGTATTGTGCCTCCCAAAGAAATTAGACGCCGATGGAAATCAACGTTACCGAATCGTGGTAGATTTTCGTGATTTAAACACTATCACGAAACCTTTCGTGTACCCTATACCATACATCGACGAAATTTTGGACACTCTCGGGGACAGTAGGTTCTTTTCCACACTAGACCTTAAATCCGGTTTCTGGCAAGTCCCCATAGACCCAGGCGACGCTGCAAAAACGGCCTTTTCGACGCCATCCGGACATTACGAATACCTACGGATGCCAATGGGTCTCCGGAATAGTCCCTCGACGTTTCAAAAATTAATGAACACGGTGCTATACGAAATCCCAAATGTCAGAGCAGTAGTCTATCTGGACGATATTATCGTGTACGGGAGAACCGTAGAAGAACATAACGCACACTTGGAAAAAGTATTGGCCGGTTTGCGAAAGAACAATTTACGCCTCGAACCAAAAAAGTGCCAAATCCTACGCGAAGAGATTCAGTATTTGGGCCACCGTATAGATAAGCATGGCATAAGGCCGCTAAAAGAAAACCTAAGTAAAATATCGGGGCTAAAACCACCAACCACAGTTAGGCAGGTACGTTCGGTATTAGGCACGGTAAATTTTTACGCAAAATTTATCCATGGTGTTGCGAATCTGAGGAAACCACTGAATGATTTGCTCAAGAAGGGCGTCAAATTCAAGTGGACACCTGAGTGTCAGAAAGCGTTTGAAGCCCTCAAGGCAGCATTGGTAAGCGAACCCCTGTTAGTACGCCCCAACTACGATGACACATTCGTTCTGACTACGGATGCGAGCAATTACGCAATTGGCGCCGTATTGTCCAATGAGAAGACCATGAACCGCCCGGTGGCTTTTGCAAGCCGCGCATTAATAGACGCGGAAACTCGATATCACATTATCGAGAAGGAATTGTTGGCAATTGTTTGGACAGCCCAACATTTCCGACATTACGTCTATGGGAAAAAGTTCATTGTTTATACCGATCACCGTCCACTGGTTTCCATCTGGAAATTAAAAGAAACATCCCCGACGTTGACACGCCTTAGGCTCAAATTGCAAGGTGTGGAGTGCGACATCCGTTATAAGCAGGGCTGTGAAAACGTGGTAGCCGACTTTTTGTCACGCATACCAGGCGCTGACCAACAGAAAGATTACAATGAAGAAGCGGCCGAAGTACCTATGGTCGGAATAACCACGCGATTGCAAGCAAGGGAAATGCAAGGGCCAACAGGTTCAGCTCAGGCCACGGGCTTACAGGGACCACCTACGGACCCCGATCAACATCTAAGGGACATAATGGATTTGCCGGATGATTTAATGTCCGATTCGGACGACGACGTCACAGCCGGCGAACTGAATGAGCAATTCCGCCTCGCACGAACAAACGGGGAGCTGGATGTAAGAAAAATCAGGTTCACAAAAAAACTCGTCGATGACCCTTCACGGTACCGAGTTTTAATTCTGAACAGTAGATCCATCAATAGTGAGATCTCCAAACTCTGGGTACCGCCACACGGATTGAAAGATTACACTTCGCGGAATGTGATTCACATCCCCGAGGCCAGAATCATGGGGGTAGTAATGGAAGGAAAGAATAAATCCCTCATAAACAGCGAACTGTTTCTCGAACGGTTGAAACGTTGCATAAACAAATTGGTGGACGTAGCAGACGTGAAGCAGGAGATACCAATCCTATCATTTAAAAGGATAAAACAATTCAAAATCTTTGAAATGATTCAGTTCTTGGGACAACAACATGATCTCAAGTTCTCCCTTTACAATGCGAGCGCCGAACGCATAGAAGTGGCACCCCATGAAGTACCAGTAGTGCTAAGAGAATTCCATGATGCACCCATTGGCGGCCACGTGGGATCAAAGCGAATGCGGGCAAAGATCGCTGCCCTTTACCATTGGAAAACCATGCGAAATGACATTGACGAATATGTAAGGAAATGTGAGTCTTGTCAGAAGAATAAGATATGTAAATACAACAGAATACCCATGAAAATAACTAGCACAGCCTCAAGGCCTCTAGAAAAGGTCTTCATGGACATTGTGGTACTCCCCGAAACGGAGAAAGGGAATAGATACGGACTAGTAATCCAAGACGACCTCTCCCGATTTCTAGTGGTGGCTCCGATGGAAAACCAGGAGGCCACCACGGTAGCAGACACGTTTGTTACAAAATTCATATGCTTATTCGGAGTGCCAGAAGAATTGGTCACGGACCAAGGCACCAACTTTATGAGTCAGCTCATGAAGAGCTTATGCAAGATCTTCAAAATAAAAAAGATCAACACTAGCGCTTACCATCCTCAAGCCAATTTGGTAGAGCGAGCTAATCGGGAGCTAAAAACATACCTGAGGCAATACGTAGCGGGGAATCCATATGCATGGGACCAACACGTCCCGTTTTTCTGTCTAGAATATAACACGACAATTAACTCATCAACAAGGTTCACACCCTACGAACTCATGTTTGGTAACAACGCCAACCTCCCAACGTCAATACACAAGGGAGAAATAGTAGAGGCAAATTATCATACATATGTGATAGAAATGAGAAACGTTTTTAAGCATCTCCACGAGGTAGCAAGAGCGAACTTGTGGGGATCAAAGGAAAAACGGAAGGAATCATACGATAAAGGAACCAACGAATGGGTACCAATGTGGGGAGATAAAGTATTGGTCCAAGCCAATCCGATGGGAGTGGGCCAGAAACTACAAAGTACTTGGAAAGGCCCATACACCGTGATAGATATACCCAGCGAGCAAACCGTGTTGATAAAGAACGGTAATAGACACGAAAAGGTGCACGTAAATAGAACTAAGAGATTCTACGACTAATCGCTATGACAAACTCTTAAGAATCAAGCTGACCATTATCCTTTCTTCCTTCGAACGCAGGGTTCTAACCCATGGAGAGCAGGGGCAAGGGATAAGGGAATTACCGGCGACCCTGTTCCTGCAGGACAGGGGACCGGTACTGATCCGGCAAGGGACCTTTTCCCTCACCGCTACAATGGACTACAAGCCCTTGGAGCGACAAATACGGTACCTCCAAACGGCAACTGGGTTTTATAACAAACAGTGCCTTAAAATGGCACAGTACACCCAGACAAACCGGTGCCAACAGCTTAATCAGACTCTACATATGGAATTGACAGAAATAGAGACGTACAAAACGTACTTACGTCGGTTCTTTTCCACGCGACAACCGAGAGGAATATGGGCCTATCTGGGGGTCATGGACTCTGATGATCGGAGTCGGGTCGACACCAATATGGACACTCTAAGGGGCAACGAGGAAAGACTGGGCACGGTGATCACCCATCAGACCAACGTGGTGGAGACACTTTACAAAGAGATTAAGAAAGCTACCGAGCAGGTGGACAATAGTCTCCAGCAGATGCAAGCGGAAGACCGATCCATCCGTACTAAGATAGAAGCCGGACTGAACCTTACAAATCAGTACCGCACAATGTTCGCTCTGGATCAAGATCTGAGCGAGGCAGGGCTATGGATAACTCAAATGATCCGGTACATCCACCACCAGCAACAGCTGTTTATAAAAGTACTGCTGAAGGACCAATTAATTGGGACCGAGCTACTGGAGATCATTAATCCTAACCAGGTGATTGAGAAGCTGGAAGACTACGCCCAACAGTTGCCACCACGCCAGACTTTCCCCAGCCGCAGTACCGGGGCGATAGCTCCGGAAATTATACAAGTCATCCAGACCACACGAAAAATAGTGCCGGGGTTGCTAATACAACTTACCCTTAACATTCCCATAGTCAAACGAGACCCCCTCGAGGCATACCAGGGCATCGCAAGCCCCGCGGTGACAAACAATACTATCACCTTAATAGCCCTGACCAAGAACCTGATAATCAGGGATCCTAGAACAGAAATGGGATACTTGGTGCCCGAGGCTTACTTCTCGAAGTGTCACCCCATGAGGACAGCCCACCTCTGTGAAATGTCCAATCCGCCGGTAGATCTGCCCAACGAGCCCCAGTGCCTAGCCGAGATGTACTATCATAATCACACCTCTTCGTGTGCACTAAAAATCGTACGGACCAGTCGCACAATCTGGATCCAGGCACCGACGAGAAACGATTGGATTTATGTGGCACCGGAACGCACCCACGCAACGGTCACCAACGAGAGCGGCGAAACCTCGATCACCTTGCAGGGCGTCGGGATGCACACCCTTCATCCGGGTGAAATTCTTAGGACCCCGCACACAGCTGTGACATACTTCGCAATCGACACCAGTAATGAAACGGCTCTCGAACCATCGGCCAGATGGAATGTAACAGGTTTAACGGCCAAAAGGGCGATAGCGTGGGAAACGGTGCCCAGCCTCAACACCAGCCTGGAACCATTCCTGACACAGGAAATGCTCTTGCAGCATGCTGTGGACGTGATGGATCTAGAGCAAGACAGACCCAGGCTCGAGAACGTCCTTTATGCCCCACTCGAGCACCCATGGTTTACCGCACCGATCGTACTGGGCATTGCGTTTTTGATCCTGTTAGTGCGTTGCCGGGCCAACATAAATTGCAACTTGGCAAAAACAAAGCGACGATCCTCAATTCTCGAACAGGACTCCCCCGTCACAGTCCAAGCAGAACGGCACATCCATCGGTCGGACCCAGAACCCGACACAGCGAAAGTGGAAGAACTACCCAAGGAACGTCGCGACCCGGTAGCCGAGCCCATAGGCAATAAAAAGGATCCAAAGCCTGCTAAGGACAGTTTCACTACGGCGGGAGAGAAATCCGAGGCCAAGCCCCACAGACCGGCAAAAGGGACAGCGCCTGGAAAACGCAAGGTGGTGTCCTCTTCGCAACCGCACCCGTCTAAACATCTTTACCGGGTGTCCATCCATTAATCCGACCACAGCAGAGGACAACTTGACAAAAGGGGGGCCACAGCCCGCAACAGACGTTACAACCCACCACGAAGCCACGCAGAGTCATCAGTTAACTCCAGCCGACATTAGTGTCGTAATCGACTCCACCAGTGTGAATCGTATAGTTGGCAGCTCGACATCAGCGGTACAATGCTATTCATCGAGAAGGCGGTGGTATACCTACTTATTACTACTTAAAATATTACCATATTACCCCTTTTTCTTTTTTCTTACCTATTACATTACTATATTACCATATTACCCACTTATACCTACTTATTACATTGCTTATTACCATATTACCTACTTGTACTTTCCTATTACATTATCATATTACCATATTACTAGGCATATTACTAGGCACGATAGCAAGCCCAGCGAGTGGCCACAAGTAATATAAATCGCAATACCGCGTTTGGGTTTAGATGCGTACGAAGAATATAGGGGGGTTTTAGTTGAAACCGTACGGTGACCACGAGGAAAATGGAGAAAAACGTCGTAAAAAAGTGAGGGCCAAAAGTAAAGAAGCAGAAGTTTAGCCCACACGCAAAGTAATAGATAGCAAGAGAGAGTGAGAGAGCGCGAACGGGAGAGGAACATTAACAGCAGGAGAGAGAGAGAGCGTGTGCCACTAAAGAATAATTACGATTAAATAATAATACGCATTGCATTAATTACCAATATGAGATGAAACGATAATCCTATGTTATAACACAAGGAGCAAGCAAACAAGTAAAACCCAAACCAAAAGCGCCGCGATCCATTCAGAAG
>NW_026454322.1:0-9505 GCF_943734635.1 Anopheles cruzii
GCGGAATGATTGACGGCCGCGATGGTGGGTGCCAAGAGATCGAGCTCAGGGAAATCTAGGTCTTCGGTGCACTGTCAGTGACCGCGTCCGTTGAACTGTTTGCCCTGGCGTTCTTAGCTGGGCTCTGGGATTCTGTGTTGCTAGACCCGGGCCGTCCTATATCTTCACGGGCTCCCACAAAGCTCTTGACTCCAAATTCAAGAGACGGTTGTGAAGGTTCGCTGTCGATAAATCTGGTTGCATTTCAAAAAGGGTTAAAGGTATGTTTAAATCACCATAAACGAACAAAAAATCTATGGAAGGGTAAGGTATTTGGTTGCAGACCAAAGTATCTTATAGTTAAGAAATCGTCAAGTTTATAGAAGTTTAAATTTCCAACCCCCTTTGCGACCTGAATTGACCAACAATCTATTTTACTGAAACATGACTCGACCTTGGAATCGACTTTCAAGGTCAGATAACAGAGCACCAGAAACAATCATCTTCCCCCACGTGTCTGCCTGCAAGTGTTTGTGTCTGTTTTCCATTCGATGCCCGTAATCCTTATTCTTCACCCAACCGTGACGTATTGCTTTGATCAGTGGTGCCGGCGGACATTCCTGCGTGCTGTGGCTCCGTGGCGAATGGTGACCGACCGCGAGAAGCAGCCGTTCGTTAGTTACTTCCAATCAGCCGGGCAAGCAAAACGAACAAAAACGCCCGACTGGAATTTCGGGTCCAGCAGAGAGCGCACTTGAGAAGACGATCTCATTTGTCTACGGACTCCGGTGTTACGCATTCTAATTCGACACGGAATTGTTAGGGCTGAAGCTGGTGGAGATTGATCGGCCCAGAGGCTCTACTTTTTCCAAATCGTGTTTTTTTTTTCCAAACCTTCATAGTGAGCTTGCGGTAGATCGCGATTCTAATAAAATTAATGACACCTAAATTAATAGTTGAGTTCTTTTTGCTTCGAGCGATGTTCGACTATGTGGTTTTCAAGGTATGAGATGAAGTGATGAAGCCCTCTGAGCCCTCGATGTCGGGATTCTAATGTGTCTCCAATGGAGGCGAAACCGTGATAAAAATCATCAACCACTTTAAATTTCGGACAGCGCACAGGTCCCAACTTGTCAGAAATCCATCCCCTAAAAGGAAGGCTCAGGAATCAATAACCGCGACGGTTGGTTTCATTAACGTTCTGAGAGGTAGACCTATTCAATAAATGTTCTCAAATTGTTCACCCACCATTTCGAGGCCCATTCCAAAGTAGAGCGTCCGATGAATAACAGTTGAACGCGTTCTGTTTCCATCGTAGCCGACATACCGTTTCCCTACAGGCTTTAGTCTCTGTACTCTCCCATCCAGCATCCTTACTGTATGATCGTTAATTCCGACTGTTCAAAAAATTTAGCGGTTCAATACGAAAAACACAAATTTATGTTTCGAAATATAATTCATTATTACACTTATTACACATCATTGTTCAGTTTGGTCTCCCTGAACATGGACGCAGTTGTTCCAACAAGACTCCAATTTATGAATTCCATCCCTGAAGCGAGAATATGGAAGGGCTGCAAAATACGCTTCCAAAGCTGTCGTGACGTCATCACTCGGAAGTCGCTAGAGGCCAAATTTGAATAATACGGTGGATGCTCCAACAATTCGAAGTTTAATTCATGGAGTTTTGCTATTGTCAAAATACACACGGGGCATTGCCGGGGCATTGCCCTGATGAAAAAGGGGGTTTTTCTTCTGTAAATCGGGTACTTTTCCATGAAGATTTTCTTTCAGATGGTCTATAAGTTTGCAATAATATTCAGAATTTACCAGTGTTAACACATTCTTGCTAATATTGTTTACAATGCTCAATCAGATGCCTAGGGCTTCTACTAAAACTCTTTCAGTCATTCGACGAATCTTCAAAGCTAACAAACTAACGAACGGCTGCTCGTCTTCAAAGCTTGTACGACCACGTTTAGATTCAGCAACCCATCTTTTTATTGTATTCATTGCAGGCGAAGAGTCCTTATACTCTTTGAACGTGTACCAACATAACAACAACAAAATTAGGCTAGTAGCAGCGCCCTCTGCAATTGAAGTGCAAAACTTATTGAACAACCTTACCCAGCTCTGTGCCGACTGTGACCGCTTGTCGCTGCGTGAGGTTCGGTCCGTTTCTTCGCATAAATCGACATTTATTCTCACCCTCACCCTCTCTTTCTCTCTTGTTCTCTTTCTTTTTCGCTTTTCGTTGTTTTGTCCGTCTTGGATGTGTTTCTACGCTCGTCGCCGTGCCTCATCTTCGTCATGTCTTTCGCCGAGTTCCCAGGGGCCGAGTATGTAATCGTATGACGCTGTGTCAATTAGCGAATTCAAAGAAAATGATTATCAAAACTAATAATTTGCATGCTCCGTGGCGGGGAAGGGGTATCGTTCAGTGGTGGCGCTGGTGTGGGTCTGGGCCGCCGGCGATCCCTTTCTCGAAACTCTGCCCCAGTTCCGGGCCGTTGTCACGGTCATCATCTTCGCTGGTCGCCGTCGTCGGCCCCGGGGCTAGTTTTACCGTTCTTAAGAGGCTCGCTGGCAAAACGCACGTGTTCCCGCCGTCGTCACATTGACACAGTCACCTTCGAATGTTGGGCGCAACAGTAGAGGCCACCACGAGCCAGCGGCTTTGATCATCCGTGGGTGTCGCGATCGTAGAGTATCAATTTTAACAATTGCACGGTTTATGCATAGTTTTCCAAAACATTCAATAAAAAAAAGGAAAATTAACGTCCAAATTATTACGCTTCGCTAAATTTGCCGTAAAATTAACACATGCTCCTGCGGTCTGCCCGGGCCGCCTCGTGCTGGAGCCGGCCACAGTGGAGGGAGACATGGAGAGACGCGTATACACTGCAGCAGCAACTTATGCGACGTGCCGCACGCGTTGGCCGCAACGCGTGGTCAAATGAATTGGACACGACGCACGATCCCGGAACGCGGTATTATCTACGCCACGCTCTCGCCCTCGTCATCAGCGGGTCCCGCGGTCGACCCGGGAACGTCCATGGTACGCGTTACTGGGCCTTTTTTTCGCTGCCTCCCATGTTTTGCATGAGATAGCATAAACGGGTACATTCACACGTGGCCCTCGGGGCTAGCGCGCGATAGTGGATGCAAAAACAAAACGAAAAAAATGCAGCCTCCGTCCATTGGCCAGTGGGCCAACGACGCGGGCCACTGTGGGTTGAACTGGTGGTTTAGGTTTAATGTTGGGGCTTGTTTTCCTTTTTTCCTGCGGCCGTTTGATTGCAGGTCGCATACATAGCAATTTGCTCGCTTTTCTCTAATGTGGAGCGCTTCGTCCGTCGTGTGCCAAACGCCACTTGATTGGGCTCGGGATTTCGTCTGTTTTGTAAATAAATAAATATATTTATATTGACATATGTATTCATATTAATTCATTCTTATTTATAAACTGATTTTGTAAAACTCGACTCACAGTTTTTTGCTTACCTTTAGAAACCCTTGTCGGGTATTTCACACGGTGCTCACCAATTATACAAGGTTACTGAACTAGGAATTAAAAAAAAAACCCTAGTTGAACAAATAATAGTTTTATTGTAAAACATTGGATTGTTTGGGTTGTTTGGGTTGGGTTGTTCTACAACGGATTTTTTGTTGTTTCCTATAGATTGGTTCAAACGCTTCAATTGATGTTACGATCAATACACATGAATATTGACTCAATAGTTTGTAATGAATAAACTCCAGCTGGTCCCACCAAATGCACCAAATCGCGATCCGGATGCAGGAGTAGATAATCATCACGAAAGCATTTACAACCGGTTTTGATAGCAGCATTTTTCAGGGATGCACATCTTGCATATCACAACATCGAACTAGGCCTAAGGCTGGCACTGTCGTTGAATAATGATATTTATTTGATAACAATATTTAAATTACAATTTAAAATGGGAGCATCTGACTGTGAAAACTTGAATCTTCAAACCTAGTAATTGTACGTTAATTTTATACTACGTTAAGTTTCTACAACATGTCTGGGGAATCGTCATTCTTCAGAGCAACGTTCGCTGGAGACATGAAAACAAACACTGCGCACACGCAAAATCAACAGTTTCGGCAAAAAGTCTGCGGTGCAGTCGTGGCCCCGTTCGGCACAGAACCCGGAAAAGTGGCAACTTTTTTTCTCTCTCGCGAAGACTCTGCTCCGGTTCCGATATCAGCATTTCGAGTTCAGTGTCAACAGTGAAGGAAAATGCAATATTTGCTTTCCATAAAAATAAGAATAATGACTGCATTACCGCTCGCCGGCGACCACCGGAGAGTACCAGAGGCGTGTTGACTCACCGATAAGACGGATGCTGGAGAGTTTAATTTTTGTGACGTTTTTTTTTTCGTCCTCCTCCGGTTTACGAAGAAAGAACGGTGCTTTGCATAATGCACGCCATGAACTCCCGTGTCGCTCCGCGGGGACTTTCAGCAATCCAAGACCTACCGATCGTTTTGTCGCCGATGTGGTGTGCATCGTGGAGACGTTAAACAAATCGTTTGTCTTTTGCAGATCAGATTTAGGTTGTTTTTTTTGCGTTTGACGCTCCCCACGATACCTCTATTCGTTGACGCCATTTCCATCATCCATTGCGTCTAGGCAACGTCCACCTGGTCGGACGGACGCGTCACTTTACATTCTTCATTCGCCCAGCTCGGCGCAAGTCCTTTTTGTCGATTCGACTGACGGGGTCCATATTCGGGGAAAATTTTGGAGACCACTCCAAACCAGACGCCCGACGGGGCACTCGATTACATTTTGCCAACAGGATCCGTCAACCTGTGCACGGCACCGAACACGAACAACTTGCGATTGACTGATGGGCACTTCAACGTTCCCGAAAAAAAAGGCTTTCCAAACAACACACGGTTTGCTCTTATTTGCTAATGTTTTGTGCAACTTGAAGAGCACCCGCTCCTGTATCGCAGCGTTCCAACATGATCCGGGCAATCGCAGTTCATTTGCCTTTATTGATTTGCGAATAAACACAATCCGCGGGGTCGATTTGTAGAGAAAATGCAGGAAAACTTTTGTTGCACCGAAAACGGTCAACTGCTGCTCTGTCGCACAAATTCCTTCCATCTCAAATGTAATAGAAGTGGTAACCTTAGGGCTATATTAAATTACAAATTATGTATTCCCTGTATACCAATGAACACTACATAACGTACTCAAAGTACACGGTTGGTCAGCTTATCAGCTACCGTATTCGAATCCTTTCTCTGTTGATATGATTTCGAAAATCACTAAAAATATGTATTCAAAGCATAGGCTTCCGCACCCGGATCAGGTTTCATTCTCAAGGCAGCTCCCGAATGTTAGGCCATTTTCGATCAAAAAAAAGGTCAGCAATGGTCGAAAGACGAGTGAAATTTTTCGTGCTTATAGCGATAGAACGGCGAATTGTCAGTGACGGTTTATCGCAATGCACCACCGTTCCCCTCTTGGACACAAGAAATCACTTCCGTTGTCCGGTTTCCGATAGCCAATCTGCGTGCAAGGCATCGTTTGCTTATCGTCCGCTCTCTAAGATGCTGCAGAACTTCCGGCCAGCCCATCGATATCGGAGAAAGGTCCTGACCAACGGATAGCTTGTCATTTCCGGCAGGTTGACTTCATTGACGAGCTTCACCGGTCATGTGTCATGGGGCGGACTGAATAATAACATTAAAATCCTCTTTTGTTGGCGAGTAACATGATGATCGCCATTCAGAATCCAACGCTCTACACAGTACAACCAACGATGAGCTTCGTTTGAGCATTTTGCTGACAATATTGCTACTTTAGTAGGGCTATCGTTTTCCCAACTATATTGAAATTAGATGAAAAATGCTGGCAAATAGTGAGGCTCGTTAATGAGGCCGTTTCTTCGGTCGCTTTGCAGTGGCAACGCAGCTAACTAAATAATTATTTAACAAACCTTAATGATGAGTCAAAACGTCGCCATTTGTTTGTTTCATTTTCATGGCTGAGTTCGGAACATACCATCGATTACTAACAGTTTGAGTTTCGTTCAATGAAGCTAACGACCCATTTAGGTCGAAAAGGTAAGCGGGAAAATTGGAAGCAACCTACGCACCAAATGAGCGATGGCTACATTAACAAACAACATGATCACGGTGCTTAATAAACGCACCGGCAGTTCGTCCTTAAATTTGCGCTACCAAATGTCGATCCGGAAGGCCGCCAGGGGGGGTCCGGGTACGTAATCCAGCAGGAAATAGGGTCGTCATTTTGCTACATCATCATCAAAAGCAGCAGCAGCAACAGCAGCATCGTGAGCAACCGTCGTCGTCGTCGTCGCAGTTACATCCGTGGCGCATCGAACACACACTGCTCTGGGCCTTCGTCTATGCCGTGTGTCCTGCGAGAGGAGCATGTAGGAGCCGTCGCCTGGATACGCTGATGCTTAGGAGCGCAGCGCATGATGATAGCAATCGCGCCCGGCAAAGGTCGGGAGAACGAAAGGAACAATCTTCTGTGTGTTTATGTAAATACCTGTGTACATTATAATATCACTTTATGCTAACAGGCTGGCAGGCGGGCCGAAGCTTCTCGAGCTGTTGGGGTTTGGTTGGAGTCTGATCCTTTTTTGTGCTCGTCGTCCTTTCTTCCTTTTTCCGGTGGCGCAGATCGTTCGATTGCGTATCCTTTTCGGTGGACCAAAGTCTCTCAGCTCGGAAGTAATGCACAGCGGAGGAGAAATGCAGAGGACACGTCTGATGTCTGAAGGTTCGTCTCTTGTGTTAGTCGTCATCGTCGTTGTATTGGTTGGTCGGGTTCGTTGGTATAAGTCGTGGGGACGGAGCAGTGCACATGATGATGGTGTTTGTAGTGCAAGCTGAGAAGGATTGATTGTTGATTCATCAACAGTTCCCGTGCCGCAACTACGCAGTTATGTTCCAGGTGAATCGAAGCTGTTGCAAGAAATCCGATTAAAAAAATCAGTTTATTTGGTGTCCTACATTTTTGATAGTTAGTAAAGATGATGATGCCAATCTTTTTTTTAATGTAATTGGAACATTGGGACTTTAGGCAACATATTTGCAGTCATTCGAAAATAAATCCTCTGGCGTTGGTTGGTCGAGTAAGAATAAATAGTTCTAGCACTGTCCAGACCGCAGCTGAGATGGTCGTTATGAACTGTGTGAACCAGAGTCGGCATGTGCATTCGAAATCCGGCCCAAGTGGAGTAACTTGAAAACAAGTTACGCGAAGGAGACATACCCCCCTATTACGAAACTCGAACTCGAATGACGAACTCGAGTGCCGAGATCACGGTTTTCAATTAGAGAAGCTCCGAGTACTAAATGTGCTAAAATATGCTAAAAAGGCTTAAATGTGAAAGCTTGTCAAGCTCTTTGAGTACGAACTGTCATTCCGGTGCATTTTGTGAACATTGTACACACAGATACACATACACAGATAGCAGTTCAGATGTTCGTGCGATTCTTGCAATTATATTTCTGAAAATTTTAGATGATTTCCGCGTAATACGTTTCCGATAGCAACAGTAACAGTGAAGGAACTGAAAATACAAAGATTCGTCGCAAAATATTGCGATGTAAATTTGACAAATGGAATTTTTCATCACCAAAGTATAAACTGTCTTTGAAAATATCACTATTTTTGCACGGCGCAGCATAAACAATACAAACTAATTGCTAAAAACAAAGACATCCTAACAGAACGGCACTTTCCGTTGCAAAAATTTGACGGAAGCCGGTTTGTCAAATTCCCGTCTTCGTTTGAAAACCATAATGCCGTGACAACTCGATCAATCGACAGAAAAAGTTCATCCAGTTAAAAGCTTTCGAAACGGGAACTCCAACGGGTGCGCCGATAGCAAAATGATCTTAAATGAATGTTCGAGTAAACTTCGTGTTCGAGTTCGAGTTTGCCAATAGAGCCCATAAGCAAAACATAAATAAAGCACTACGCTCTACGAAAGGCAAACCACCACCAACACCAGAAAGCGAATCATATGTTTTATATTTTTATTTACCATTCCGGCCCGTGCTCGATTCTCGCAATCCTGTTCCAAACACACACAAGCGGACACACTTGCAGGGCAGTCGTGTTATTGCGTAGCGGTGAAATTATGCTCTCGAGGGGGTGGGCACGGCACGGAGACGAGAACTGTAACGAAATGGCATGGCATGGAGGTTGTAGGTGCAGCGGCGCGGTGGAGGAGGTGTAAAAGGACCGACGGAACCCTTCTCATCGATTATTTTCCACTTCGTGTCCCCAAGGAACCGAAACTGTTACTCACCACTACCACCACCGTGGGTTGCATCGGATCGGTCGAATGGAGCAGGAAGTGGGTTGGGCGAGGATGGAAGAATGTTTATGCTGCAAAGTTGCATAGCATACAATACCCACCACACACACACTCTGACACCACCTGGCGGTACTTTAGTGGAAACGAAGAAAAGTATTGCAATGTAGCGGCGTTCAAATATCTTATTAGTAATTTTTGGTTCGAATAAATGAAGATTTGAAGTCAAATAATAATATTCAAATGGATGGACGATGCCGGGGCTTTTTGCTTGAACAAATTCAAATTTAACTACACGAAAGGTTCAACAACAAAATAGAGCGAACGAACGGATAAAATTAAATTAAATGTTACACAAAATATTGCAACACTGTTGTGCCGTGTGACTTATTCAATTCGAAACCCCCGAACGGCAACACCGAATGGTGTCTGTTTGACCGATAATAAGGTATCGAGACCCGACTGATAACGCACCGATGAAAAAAAAAACACTTTGACTCACCAGCAAATCGAATTGAGCTGAGCTGATCGCACGATAAAATGAAAATGTGTTCGAAACGCTCTGACTCATACGCAGTGTGCGTTCGGAGAGTAGTATACCCCCTGGCAAAGTGTACGACGGAACAAGCACACGCACACTAACGCGCACGCTGTCTATCTACACGCGACAGCTGATCGCTCCCGTGCCGGTGTGCGTCTCGCTGCGTTCCGCTGTTGCATTGCGTGCGGCCGAAGCAGGCAGAGCGAGAAGACACTTCCCCGATCGGCTGGCTCGGCTGCGGTGGTGTTGGTGAGCTCGGTCAGGTTCGGCATCAGGTTGGCCCGTTCAAAGTCAGATCCACGGACACATGGTTTGCGCTACACATGCGGTCGGTTGTGCTGCGTTCTTCGAAAATTCAATTTTCAAACAACACTTCCGCCGCGAGGACATGGAAAATTGTAGCGAGCGTCGCCCGTGAGTGAGGGACATTGTTGGAACATCGCGCACAACACAACACCCCTTTTCCAGGTGGTCGGCCGAAAAGTGTCACGAATTTTTGCTACACGCCGCGCCAAAGTGTGTCCAAAGATGAGTGAACGATGAGTGAAAACTCGCGCAGCCAGCCAAACACATAAAATCGCACGCACCAACCGCGTGCGTTCGCGTGTTTTTCGCGTGTGCGGAAAATCAGTGTGTGACACGCGAA
>NW_026454323.1:0-3441 GCF_943734635.1 Anopheles cruzii
CCGGTCCGAGAACGAACGAGACAGAGAGATAGAGTGCGACAGCGGACTGCCCAGAATGATTGTTATATTAATAACGCTCATAATTGGTGAACTCTGTTTTGCACTCACTTTTCCCGCTTTTTCCGCGGACCCACGGACCGACGGACGGAGGACTTTCCTTCCTAATTACTGTGAAGAAATGGTCGTCGTGCGCATCGTGCGCCCCCCCCGGCCGAAAAACGTGGTGGTTATTGTGGTGCGCGTTGGTACGCGGCCTGGGGTCGGACCTCTTCAGGAGGCGATGGACACGCTCCCCGCGGCGCCCACCCGAACCGAAACATATTTATTGCTTATTCACCCTGTCGGTGGTGTCGCGCACGTGACGCGAATATGCTTTTCGGGTAAATATTTAATCATCAAATTTCGGCCGCCCGGTCCCGGGGCCGCCCGCAAATGGTGGCATTTTTCTCCAAAAAGCCACGTTACATTTCCCTTCCGGCCCCGCCTTAACGATGGCCCCCCCGCCACCGGGGTCACGGAAGCAAAAAAAGATCGAGTGGCCGAGTGGTGCGCCGCTGTATATATTGTTCTCGCTGCGCCCGTGCCGGTGCGCGCTGTCATGACTTTATTATTTCCTTGCAGTGGTCATAAATTGAACACGACCTTTGACTCGTGCAATAGGGGCAAAGAAATTTATGACCCACACACTCCCCACGCCCGGTGTCACGCGGACCTGCGGTGTGCGCGCGCGCTCGGGAGCATAATTTCCACACCCCCCCGAGGCCGAGGGCCAGCTAGTGGACGATGGACGATGCTATCAGCGTGGCCAGTTTTTCAAAACAAGAACGATAAACTGTCCCTCTGTGTGTGTGTCAGTGCCCTGGGTGAAAATGCAAATTTGTGTCTTTGGATAAAACTGTGGCTTTTGGAGAGCCTTTCTAGCGGCCAAATATTATCGTTAACACATGGACCAATAAGCCCGAAAGATGACACAAAACAGGCACTACATTTGCCGCTTTTCATAATCCATGTTTGGTGTTGTTTGATGAACTAATGCACAAAAGTGTTTTCGTTGGTAATTCAGCCATAACGACTAGGAAGCTGAACGAGCTGAGATTTTGTAAAAGCATTTCTGGACTTAATGTCCTATGTGGTCACAGAAAAATTAAAATTGGTTCCTCAATACTAATTTCACTAAATTCGTAAATTAGCAGTTTATGAGTTTGAAGTATGTAAATATGTTGATTAAAGCTGTCTATGTAATGCCCTCCATATAAACTCTGACGCAACGATAGGCGCAAAATTACAGGTCCGTAAAGGACGACGTGAAAAATTGATTTCAAAATCCGAGAGGCCCCGGACCACCTTCGGTGAGCTTCAGGCGAGATGAAGCTAAAATTAATCTCATTACGCCCCGGCCGCATTGCACCGGCGGGCACAGCAATCAATTGACTACCGGAAGCTCAGTCCCTGCGGTGCCAGTCAGCCCCAGCCCCCCACTGTGCACTAATCACAGTGAATCCTCTTTAATTACGTTCGCGAATGTTAAAAAATTGCACGTGCCCAAAACCAGTCCCATCACGCCGGCCGGGCCGGGCCGGACCTGTCCTGGCGCCGCCATCAGTGAAAAGTGATCTCATTAGTTTTACCATCGATCGGAACGTCGGCCCACCCGCCCCGGTCGGGCCATTTGGGAACCGAGCTGTGTGTGTGTGTACTGTATGTGATTTGATTGCATCTATCAGTAACAACGCCCCAGCAACAACGGCAGCTTTCGGAAGTTGCAGTTTTCCCATAAAGGGCCACCACCAGCGCTGCAACGGTACGCGCACTGGGCTCGGCACCACAAATGCCACATATTCTATGCGCGGCTCTCAACATCATTAAACGCAAATGTGCACATTACCCCGAGTCGGCTTCGTGCACGCATCGTAACCATAACCCTGCGCGCGGGTGCTTTGTGGGGGACAAAAATTCGATTACCCAACGGTCCTGGACCGAGCGAGGGAGAGAGCGAGAGAGAGGGAGATAGAGATTGGAAAAAGCGATAATCAGCTGCAGGTCCGAACGAGAATGGTGCGGGAAATTGTGGGTTCGTTTTTCATCCGATGGAAAATACGGTGCGGTCCTTCTCTTCGCGCGCCACCACAGCTTATCCGTCGATTTCATACTAACAAAGCGCGCGCGCACACACACACATACACACACACGCCGACGTGTCGCCGATCGGGGAAAAACTTTCTATTGGTGGCCGTTCGCGGAGACAATCTAATTTTCGGTGGACGAGCGCGAAAATGGCTCCCTATGCTGGCCCGCCCAAAGACTCTATCAGACACGTGCAAATTTCATCACCCAGCCAGCCGGCCAGCCGGCCAACCAGCGCAGCGACTGGTCAAAAATAGTGTCGAAAGGCTGATGACAACAGAGTGTGACCCTGGGAGTGGTTAATCTCGGTAATAAAATTATCATCATCATAAACATCCAATACATATGATGCGATTATCCCGGGTTATATACTACGGTCGTAACAGGTCTGTGCCCTGTTTGCGCGCGAGGGTCACCCGGCTCGTTACGGGATGCATCGTTAGAGAGTGTGAGCCGGCGAACGAGGCTCTTCGAAGTTCTAAGCACGGCCCGGCCCCGATGTCACTCGGCGCAAGAGGGATTTAAAGCCCGCACTCTATCTCGAAGCAACTTCATCTCAACTTTCCGGCGCCACCATGGCACTCGGCAAGGTCGACGACGAGCGCGTCTGTCTTGGAATCCTGTTTTCGTAGGTTGCAACGTAAGCACCGCTACTAAATGTTTCTAAATATTTTTGATTATCTTGTTTGAATTTATGTTAAATAACAATCGAAGCACTTAATTACTATGTGAAGAACAACGATTAATAAAAGAAGTTGAGTAGGAACTTAGAAATTCCCATTAAACTGTTATAAAAAAAAATAAAAAGATGGCTCAAAATCAATGTCGGGCAAATAATAATAAATGTCCTCAAACGCATTGGAGTGTCCAGGCTTTGAGCATCACTTACTCACAAGTTCTGTGAAATTAAAAATCTTACCTAAACACGCTACGTTTGTGAGTTTAGCTTGACTACTTATTGACCGACCTAATAGTAGATCCCGGCAGCATCCCGGGCATCCCGTGGATTCCAGAGCAAAATATAAATTTGCGGATCAACTGAAATAATTGATTTTTACAGCGAAGCAGCTCAATCGATTGAAGCGATGCTCCCGAACTCCGCACCGGTCCCCGGTCCGTACCGAGTGTAATCACAAAACGAAACTATGTGAGAGCCTTTTCGCAGCGATAAGCTTTATTGATGGCACTTTGCGATGGCTTAGCCGGCAGGAACGGGAGCTAAACTTTTCCACCCGCCACTAACTCAAGGATATCCCGTCCATCAGAATGATTCTTTTATAAGCAAAAGCTAAAAGCATGTTTTAGAGCTTTGAGGAA
>NW_026454323.1:3783-9503 GCF_943734635.1 Anopheles cruzii
GGTCCGTACCGAGTGTAATCACAAAACGAAACTATGTGAGAGCCTTTTCGCAGCGATAAGCTTTATTGATGGCACTTTGCGATGGCTTAGCCGGCAGGAACGGGAGCTAAACTTTTCCACCCGCCACTAACTCAAGGATATCCCGTCCATCAGAATGATTCTTTTATAAGCAAAAGCTAAAAGCATGTTTTAGAGCTTTGAGGACGACAAAAAAAAGGTGCGCCAGCAACCATTAAAAGTAATATTGGTTTTACGATAAACCATCAAGCGGGAGAACGGGAAAACAGTTCAATCAACTGCGCGGGCAGTTCCAATCAACGTGCAGCCAACGGTGTCCTGGCCGTGAACTGTTGCACGCAAATCCGATAAAAATCAGCCGGCGGACTAATTCATGCAAAACACAAATAAACGACTCGTCGTCGTCATCATCATCGTCGGCGCCGGCGTCACCGGTGGATTGAGTAAATTTGAGTTTCCGATACGTTTCAGTATCAAATATGCTAATAAGTGCCGCGCCGAGGAATGTCAATAAAAGTTGATTATAAACCGCTCTCGGCAAATTACAGTTATCTTTTCTCACTACCGGCCACCGGCGAAAACTCACGGCGCACGCCGGCCGTCGCGCTGTTATTGATTTACATCTCATTTCACGGAGGAAGCCCGGTTTCCGGTGCCAGGTGGATGCGATTCTCGTCGTCGTTTTCTTTTTCATTCGTCGTCCTAGAGCCGTGCTTCCCAAGCTTTTTATTTGCTTAATCAAATTGCTACCACGATCCGTGCGGTTTCTTTTTCCTCTGAAAATCTTCGTGCGGAGCTCTCGCGAAACATCGTGTTTCGCGGAAAGCATAACAGGATTGTATAGCAAAACCCGCCCGCGTCAGGATTGCTTCGCGATACTAATTTGCTTTTCTCAGATCTTCTTTTTAACCGCGGATCAGACAGCTCTGAAGCTCAACTTTTTTCTTTAACAGTAACCCCACCAAAAGAGTATTTATTTTGGCCCTAAATTTACTGACTTCCAGAATGTTGGCGGGTTTCTAAGGAGGAAAAGGGCCCAGACATAAAACCCACGGAAGTTGCGTCGCCGCAGGGCATGGGGTACATCAAACGAACATAATCACGGCAAATCGGACGCGCTCCCTTGCTCGCGTCCCGAGACTGTGCACCACCACATTATGCGCCAGAGAACGCACACTCCCGGAAATGATCCTTAAAATGCCATTTGACATTCGCTTCCATCGCCAGACGGGAGGTTAAAACAAATAAATAAACTTCCCGATCCGTATGCAACCTCAGACCAGTTAACTCCTCGACGACGAAGGGACGACGAAAACCGACACAGACCGACGACGACGACGACGAGGATGTTTTAAACCAGAAAATGAACCATTTCCGCTGATTTCCTAAGGGCGCCAGGCCATGTACTGACGTGTGCTTGTTAACTGCCAACTCCAACGCCAACGTCGATGTTCGATTGGCTTTGTGAAACTTTGCGTCCCGACCGAGTGTGTGTTAATGTGTGTTCCGCTGCGACACAGAAGCCGACGATGTGTGCAGCAACGCTCCGCTCTTTATTGTAGCTCCAGGCAGTGCCGGAATCGATCCTTTCCACAACCATTTTGACTTGTAGGCTGTAGAGAGTTTCGCACACAATGCACAGAGCGTACGAACGTTTAGTTTTTTTCTCAACCAAGCCAGCCATCAGCACTATCAGCAGACGGCTGCCATTGAGACATCCTGGTCACAGAAATGCCCGACATTCGGTGCTTTACGGACAGGCGGGCGATTCGATTCCGAAGCCAACAGACGACGCTCGGATGGGGCCTCGCTTTGACAACGGTTCGAGTATCTGTCACCCAAAGCATAATTTATCAGTGTTGTCTAATCTGCTACCAGCTTCGCTCCGCAATGTCTTGAGCATCCGCACTGGAAGATTTGTTTATTTGGCGTAAACCGTGGCGTCGAGTCGGTTACACCGGAGCCTTGCGGCTATTTAGCTACCCAAGCGCCACTACCACCACTGCAAGGAATGCCACTTTCTGACCTACACCCGTGTGGCCCGTGGAAGGACGATAAGCGTAATTCGACGGTTCGTGGCGCTTAAACGAAAACATTCCGATAACATCGAAGCCGGTGGCCGGCGTTGGCATGTCTCAAACACCACCCACCGTAGTGAAATTTTTAAACGCACAAACAACTTGAACGTTTTACATATAAATTGTTATTCATTTGCATGCATATAAGACACGCACCCGCGGCGGTCTGCCGAAGAAGCGAACCTCAGTCGAGTTCAAGGAATGCAGATTGTTGGCGGTTTTTGCCGTGGACCGTTAAAGTTCAGCGGTCCGGCTAGAGGAGTTAGTTGCCGCACAGATGCCGCACAAGGACGAAGCCAGCATACAGCGTGACAGCTGGCTCAGAAAGGATCCCTGTCTTAATGATCGCATCTTTCCGCATCTTGGCAGAGCGTGCGTAGAAGCGTACTGGAACATGATGGAAAATCGATTCCCACACTGTTCCCGAGCTCGGGAACAAAGCGAGTAGGACGAAGCAAAACGCCTTCTGTCATAGTGACCTAAAACGCAAGTTTGCTTAGCCTTGCCTGCCAATTATCAACTTCCGTCAGGCGCACCACATTTTAAAAGGAACACACACAAAGAAGTGTCGAATGGAAAAAAAACAATTTATTACGAATTAGGCTCCATCAAGAGGCCAATCGGAAACAAAAACAACTTCGGGCCCGCGTCTATTTACTCACCGATTGGCGGCTTGCCGCCTTTCAATCACTGAAAATAACAACAATAGTAAGGGCGGCCTATGCCTAACGTAGACAAACACTGCAAAGGAATAATGCAATGTCCTTTAGATTGCCGTCGCTTTCAACCGGCTGCCACTCGAGAACTTTGGCGACACGCGAACAAAGCGCAACAAAATGGTTTTTCCCTCGTTTTTCCCCACTAAGGTCCTTGTGTTTTGAACTCCATTTTCACCGCGCCAGCCGACGTGAGAGTGGCTGGATCCCTAAAAAAAAGGTCACACTCACCACCTCGTGCGCCTCGAGGAAAACCAGAAAACTATGGTTGAAAAGTATTTTTCTTTCTCCGGTGGCGGTGGCTCGTGTTGCTGCTGAGTCCTTGAGATCTGAAGGACCAAAATAGGATCGGTACGTGGACCCAATGAACAAAACCGACCGAGAGAGAGAGAGAGAAAGGTTTTCTCACGCTGTTTTCCAGCACCCCTTGAAAAGCCACAAATGAGATGTATCGCGCAAGAGAAAAGAAAATTACGGAAAAACACTAAACAAAGTGAGTGAAAAGTTGTAGCTTTGGTTGCTGCCTGGCACTGGCCGCTGCTATTGTTGGAACCCGATGACCTACAGCTGAAGAAGACAAAAAAGTGTAAGAGAGAGAGAGAGAGCTAGTGGCACAGGCTCGCCACAACATAAATCGGGAGAACGTGCAAATTCACGCTTTTCCGTGACGGAGAAAAAACGGAACGGAACAACGTGCCCGTCTTTTAGTTAAAAGTTTTGCCACGATTTTTCCGCGTAAAGTCCACCGAAAGTTGCAACAACAACAAAAAAATACTACGGAATTTGCAACAATCAGAGAACGAGAGAAAAACAGAGCGACAAAGAGATAGAGAGAGAGATTTGCTGAGTTTTCCAATCCCAAAGCCGGCATTTACAGGTGAGTTTATTACAGATTTTTGCTCCGTGAGTCTGCGTTAGGGTGAAATAAACCCGGGAAAATCGAAACGGACTAAAAAACACAAGCGCCACATCCAACCATGCTGCTGCCCGGTTTTCCCCGTTCGGTATTCCGCCCCCTCGGAAACGACCCCTAAACGACGACAAAACTTTCTCCTTCGCCCCATTGTCTTCCAAACCAAACCATTGCACAATGAAGCTTGGGCAGACCGACCCACAGGGCCCAAATAATGAAAATGAGAACAAAATGACATCAAAAAGAACTCCGCCGCTGGTCGGTGGGAGAGAGCGTGCAAGAAGGGAAAAGTTTCTCCACCCAGCAGCCGTCTGCCGTCGTGGCGTCACGCATGACGTTCGCCCTACAACACCGTCGCCACCGCCGTCGCCACCAACGAGGAGCACGACGACAAAGTGTTGATGAATCCTTGGTGGAAGGCGCTTTCAGAATTTTCCAGTGCCACCGCCCCTAGCGAAATGCCCCGGCCCGGGAACGCAGAAAGTTTGTTTTACAAAAACGAAGGAAAAGGCACAAAAGGATATCAAGAATCCCCGCACCGTTATCACAAGTTCGAGCAGCAGAAGGTGCACGCCGACGCTGTTCTGCACCGTAACAGATGCGCGTTCTTGGCGCGTCCCGGTACGAACGACCCGGCCTCCGTGGCCTTGGGAAAATTCTCCAACGGATCCTGAACACACACACAAAGGGGAAAATAGAGCGAGCGGCTACTGTTAAAAAACAGCATCACCATAAGGCGACGCCTTGTCAGAATTGCCACCTGCTGAGGGGCACAACCTAAATTGGCAACGATGTAATTGATGGTTGTCGTCCAATGAACCAGAACATAGGCGGAACTGGCTCGGCCAGCCAGTGGAGGCTGGTTGCTGGTTCGGTGACCGTCACAATGACCCCTACACGGCTGGGGTGCTGACTCTCTTCGACTGACAGATTTACAACATATCATTAGCCCGCAAGACGACTTCTGTCGCGTTTGACCAGGGAGGTGCTGCAGCTGCTCTTCTAACGCAAAAATCTATTGCCAGGGTTGGCCCGGAATCACCCGAATCCGAACTATGTTTCATGAGCCTTGTCTCCTGCCCATCGGCACGCGATGCCATCCTCATAAAATTCCATAAAAATTAACGTATTACCATTTAACTAACTTTCAATATTTCTTTTTGTAAGGGTGAAATGTTATCTAGGGCACTAGAACCTCCTCCAATTTAAGACTCGAATCTCTTACTACTTCTCTATCACAATTGCCGAGCGGTTGGACCAACTAAGCTGTGGAAAATTCATTCTTTGGAGCACTACTTAACTGAATCGCAACGCAACGAAAGCCTGAATCAAATGCTGCATTTTGCATTGAGCGCAGCGATTCGGCCGGCTACGCGAGGTGTCTGACAGCAGAGCCCAGCAAACCCGAGTTCGCGTTGACCACAGAGGATTGAGAGATTGATCATTGAGTAGCACTTTCGCCCGGCCTCAACGGAACGGCTCGAGTTTCGAAACCTCATAACGTGTGATGTTTATTCCTGCGCTTCAACGGCGTCGCAGAGTCCGCGGGGCTTCCACCGCCTCGGAACTCCGGAAATGGGAAAAGTTTTCCATTCCGGAAAAGTGGCGCCACATTGCAGATGGTTTAACCCAGTGCCTCGCGTTCCTCGGTGGTGCTGAGCGGCCTCGAACCCAAACGAGCAAGCTAAGGTAAGCTGTGCTTGGCCTTTTCTTAGACGACCAGGTAGCACGACGGAACACCTTCCACACGCCAGCGCCAGGAGCGGGCCCTTCAATCGACCGAAAAATCCCGACCGACCGGGGTGTCATTGTGAGGAAAAAGTTACACACACACGCACACGCCCTGTGGTGGATGATGAGTGGATTAGAACTTCCTCTGATGGTTGTTGAGGTTTAAAATTAAATTACACCTTCATCGTCGGCAAATAATCGTCGTCACGGGCATCATCATCAAATGGCAATTAAAATACTTTGCGGTCATAGTCAATCTTCTCC
>NW_026454324.1:0-9496 GCF_943734635.1 Anopheles cruzii
TCCCAGGCCGTCGCTGCGCCGCGGCCGTCAGGTCGCGACGAAGTCACGTAGTGAATTTTTATTTCACTCACAAAATGTTTCGTCCCCCCCTCCCCTGTCCGGTGCCGGACACCTTCTGGCCGAGCGGCCCGAACCTGGAGCATGGTCTTCGGTTAACGGGAACTCCGTTAAGCGAGACGTCACCGCGCCGCGAAGGAGCGCGCGTGGCGCCCGAGAAAATCCAGGTCCGGGCGTGGGATATAAATTGCCAACATTAAATAGCACTCAATTTTCATTATCAGCTTCAACAACCGTCAAACGTGGCACACGGACCACGGACGGTGGAAATTGGCTACCATCTGCCGGACGGACCCTGGACCCTCTGGACGCCCAAGCGAGTCCGTCCGTCCGGAGCATCTGCCGGGGCCACGGAAGCCAGCCACAGCAAATATACACATTATTATCAGCAAAGCGTAAGAGAGAAAGGGGGAAGAGAGAGAAAGGATAAAGGGCTCGCGTCCAGGGCGATATAGGACAAGTCACGATGAGGACGCCTTCGCCAGTGCTAGACGCGACCGAATAAAGATGTGCGCGTAAACATGGGTTAAAATGATAAATGGCGATTAATTAATTATTAATATCTTGCCCATGGCCCTTCCGATTTCTTTTTTTTCGGTGTGGATAAGTTGACTGCTCGGAGTTGCGAAAGATTTGTCAACCTTTCTTGAAGATAGAGCACCGACAGCTCTTATCTATGGCACCTAAATCGGCTTTTGGAGCTAATGGTGATGACCGGTTGACCGCTAGGAACAATTAATACTGAAGTGCAAGACTATTTCCAATACTTCCGATAGACTACTGTTCAAGTTACAAGATTTTAATACAGTTTTGTCAAGGTGTATTCAAATGTATCTTAATGAAAAACTTTGTTTAATTTTGCTCCATTAGCCAGACAGGTTTTTTAGAAATTAATTTCAAAATTATTTGTACAAAGTCAGTCTAAGATGTACAGTACTCTTAATACGGATTACTATAGACTGGGATCGTAAACTGCAATAGACAAGTAGACAAAACTAGAACCTGTCTAGCTTCAAAAGCCGTCCTTGCGGTGCGCCTTTTATCATCGTGGCCCCACCAGGAGTGGCTTAAACAGGTTGCTTTCAAGGGTTGATGTTGTCGCGCCGGGAGAAATAAAAATCGATGTCACTTTTTCGCAAATCCCATTCGGTTCGATCTATCATTTCCGCCCGAGCCAGTGGAGCGTAAAATTTATGCTCCTCCACGCCAAACGATCGCAGCGGCAGCCACTTTCATAACCGAGCCTGGGTAATATCAGACCGACAGCTGGCAGACCGACGGTGACCGTGCGACGACGACTGGACGACCCGCGGCCAACTGGCAATGGGGATACCGGAATTCCATTATCTGCCGATAAAAGATGCGACAACCGCACGCAAACCACGGCGAAGAACAGAGCCGTCAGGACCGTCGGACGGGCGAAGCGGCAAGCGAACACAGCCGGTTCTAGCGCACGGCTAGCGGCTAGGGACGACCGCGAATGGGCAACCGCGAAAAAACAGACGCCGCCAGGAGCCAGGACCTCATCGATTACAGTAAATTGGTTAGCATAATGCTTCAATTTTGCATCCTTTGCCACCCGTTACCCTTATAAGCTCCTGGTCTGGGTCTAGGACTCGCATTTTTTTTTTTCGGGGAGGACGACGGCGTCGACGACTACGACACCCGTCAAGGATGCGGGCGGCAATGGAGAGTGGAGCAAAATTACATTCCCAGCGCCGCGCGCTATCGCCGAGGCAATCGAATCAAATTACGCAATGAAGGAAATATATTATCCGCGCGCGCTCAGGACACTCAGAGCGACGCGGCAAGTGCTTAGTCAGCCAAGAGCTGGCGACGACCACACCGACGACGCAACAGCGATGTAAGATAACCGAGAATCGATTCTGGGAATGCAAATGTTCCGCCGGTCGGCGAAACTTTCTCCGCAGACACGCAGAGCTCACACGGGGCGCGACGCGACAACAAATTAGCTTCCATTCAGCATTTGCTGACAGCATCATTTACGGCCAAATGAGTCGAGGGTGCGCGCCAGCTTAAGTACATTTGTATCGTCCGCCATCGCCGCCAGTGTTTAGCGGATTAACAAGTTGCGGGTTTTTTTAATAGACACCGCCAAAGTTATTATTTCTGTAAGGAGTTGGTTAAATAACGTATTTTAATGCTTGTTAAAAATAAAATGAACACCCCGAGTGTCTGGAGCGTCGGAAAGTAGCGAATCTCGCGTCTGTAATAGAAGCTTTCGGTGAATGCTTTGCATAAGTTTTCGAATCTACAACGGATCATGATGGCATACATATAGAGATTATTTGGTGACCTTGACACGTGTTATCGAACAATAAATATTGATAAAAATTTTAATGATTGTCAGAATGTTCATGTTTTAAATAATTAATTATATGTACGTTAAATGCTAAATAAAGACAAAACAATTATTAAGATGGTTTTGTGTTTGTCGTTTTCAAACATTGATTAATAGATCAGTGATTAATATTAATCAAATTAATCGGACTAATAGCCATGAGTTCATCCTCATGGCAAAAGATATTTTTAAGGCACCATTACTTGACCGTTAAGCGGAACAATACATTATATACAAGAAGACCAAGTCTAATGGATTGCACTACAAACGTGGTCAATATTTCCTTAAGTCCTTAATCACACCTTAATAAGGCTAGGTTATATGGATAAGATCTTCGTAAAAACAGAAAAAATGCTATCAAAAACCAAGCGAAAACAGAGACCAGCATACCAATTTAAATATTTGAATGAATCAGCCTAAACAACAGTACTTTTTCCAAGCTGAGTTTAAAAAAAATCACCATTTTTTCATTTTACTTATCGCGTGCATCGATGCTGGCCATAGTACAGCAAAAAAAGAACAAAACCCTTGCGAATGCACTTTAATGAAACGAATAGAGCGTACTATACGACAAACGATCCACACACACACACACACACCGGGAGCCAGATGCCGAAAATTGGTTCCCTATCAATGCCGTCATGGTGGACCTCCTAGACGGTGGTGAGAGGTTAAACTCGTGAATATTTTAAAATCACGCACAAACCACGAAAATCCCACACGTACCCGAGTCCGGCCAACCGTGCGCGCCGTGCCGGGTGGTGCGTGGGTTTGGAGACATCCTTTTTTCGCCGCGCCCCCCTTTGCGCACGGCCCTCCGGACCCGAGATCGGCACGAATAATTGGACGAACCGTTAAACGACACGCGCGCGTGAACGAGAGCTGCTGAGCGCCGGGGCTGCGACGATGTGCGCCATTATGGCGTTTGATGATTGCAGGATACGACGGACGAACAAGGATTCGCGGCCGACCGGGGGCGAAAAAAAGCGGCGAAATTATTCGCCATCGAGTGGAGTAGCGCGAACAAAAAATGAACGAACGCGAAATCATTTTTCCGGAACGGAGGATCCGGGCCCGCCGGCCGAGAAGGCTTTTGTGTTGGATAAATACCGGAACACACGGGACGATCGATCGAAAGCGATTATGCGATTGTTTGTTGTATCAGAATGGCCGCCGATGCACGATGGTTTATCTAGCGTTCCTCCGTGTTTATTCCTTTCCCCTGAATCCTGAATGCGCTCAATGAAATCATATTTGAAAAGTCATCTGTTTGCTCGCACAAATCGAAGGCCGCGCTTTTAATCCGATTATGATTAGTTTTTGCCGCCGAAGCGAAAGCTTATCCGAATGGTAATTGAATGATCACCGTGCCGTGCTGCTGACAACGATGAGCCGCACACAAACTAGCTGCCAATCTGCCCTTGCAGCTGACGAGTTTGTCGTTCGTTTAGTAATCAAAATGTTTGCTGATGCATTCGAGAAGCTATCCGACAAAAGCCCCACTCGTAGAGATTGATATCTGACAGACGCTAAACGTTTCACGCTAAGGGCGAGCATAGTTTTTATGCTCCCCGTTTAACATGGAGCATCAGCTAAAAATTGGATGAGAAAAAAATAAGAGAAATTCACACAAAACCGTAAATTTGATTGACGTGAGTAGCGGTTTTAGCAGCGACCTGGCAAACAATTTGTTAATGAACGCCACCCAAACACCCATTTGTTTCCATCCCTCGCAGCCTTTCTAATGAATGTGATCTTCACACAACCAGCAAAACTCAAAACAAAAAAACATTGTCCGAAGGCGTCAACATAACAGCCAAATGGTGGGAACTAATTTGGACCACTTACGGCGACGCGGCCGGTATTTATGTTACGCTCGCCACAGTTCCAGAGCATCCAACACCACCAACACACACAAACGAGCGAAAACCGGTTTAAGGCATCTTGCCGGAGCCAGCATAAGTGTTGAGGAGGTGTTGGCGGAGTCAAACATCGTTGGCCAAATGCACTCTCCACCACATTCTCTGCGCCATTCCTCGCACACTCCGATCGGAGTCTGTCCGTCTTGTCGGATTCCCATAACTCGTAAAAGACCGGGCACCACAACACTAGAGTTGGCGTCCCAATTGGACCACCCAAATTTAACGGAAATCTTTGTCAAGCCACAACCAGCGACTGCCTGCTCTTGCCTGGTGCCACGCTCCAGTCCGCCCCATCTTATCTGCAACATGGTCCGGATTTCCCTGTTCCGTTTTATTAGTTCCATTCTCTTCGGGTTACTTTCGGGTTTTAATGGCCAACAACAGTTTGGTGGGGCGGGTGTCAGGCCGGAAATTCGTTTCATTTCCAGGTCCGGGGGTCAATATGTCACTGGTGACCAACTTGGGAGCAGTTTTCGAGACTTACTTCAATATTAAACCTATCAAGTCAACAACGCACGTTATATGACATACTGTTTACAGAACTAGTTGGAATACAGAACTTGTCACGAAAATTAGAACTTCCCGGAAAACCTCGGTGGCGTAGGTCATAGAAAATGCGTCACCATCAATCGGCCAAGGACATCGGCCGCGGAAGCGGCGCCTTTTGTTGGGTGAATTATTTTAACGATTTCCTTTTGCCACATATTTTATTAAGAACAATTACGAAATTAGACTAAATATGCCCAGGGCCAGGCGCTGCAGCATAACCCCGACGAGAATATGTGCCCGGATACCGCGGAGGACCGCGTCGGGTAAAGCAGATCGGAAGTGCGATTACAGCGCTAACCGCGAACGCGTGGACCGCCAAGAACTTCCTTCCTCCCGAAAACAGTCAGCACATGGCGGCGCCTCCGTGGCTAAATGGCCTGGTGGCCTCCCTTGCCAACAAACTCCGCTCCACCGGTTCACTATCGGTCATTAGATGGGCGCCGAACGGGCTTCCTTATGCTCCATAAACACATTGCCGCGCTCAGGGCTACCTCCTGCGGTCGGAGACCCCCCCTGGAAAGGCAGGTGTGCGAAGGCAACGATTTACTGTTTACTACACCCACCGTCAAACGGAAAAGAAAAAGGGTTCCAACCATCGGGTCACCAAGCAGCAGGGTCGGAAAACAATCATCACTCAGCTCCGAAACCCCCCGAAGGGACTCACAGATCAGCGGCGATAAGGTCGGTGGCACGCAAAATTGCTGACTACCTCACTCCACCAACAACTGGCCGCTGTCCTGTTTTGGCAGCAGTGGGCCAAATATTGGGTACACGTGGAACGGGAGTCGATCGATTCGATGTTCGAGTGGTTCGCCAGCAGAACTTGGTCCGAACTCGGTAGGACCGCCAGTCGATCGGAATCGTCTTCAGAACCGATGGGCAACCACAGCTAGTCTCAAGAAGCCACCAAGAAGTCGCTTCTTGGTTCAAAGCCGGTTTTTCCGTCGGATCGACTTGGGTTGCGGTTTCAATATCTGAGGCCCTGCTGCCCGCGTGGCCCTTCTTCTTCGTCGTGGGGACAAAAACGGCCAAGCGAAACAGGCGGCCGACCGCGAGAGAGGGGCCGATGGTTCGATGATTCACTCGACCGTAGAAAACCAACACGCTTTGGCTGAGCTCGGAAAGCCGCAGTCGCCGCCATCGACGCCGGCTGTCTGTCAGCATTAGTCGCAATTCACTTGCCATTAACGCCGTAATTGCAACGTTGTTGGTCACGACGACGGCGGCGACGTCGGCGGCGAACGGATTGCAAGGATACACGATATACGTGTAAATGATGAAGGGGTTTATTTCATCAAGCAGTTCCGAAGCAGGGCGAAGGAAGGCGGCTTTGGCCAAAATCGTTGGCAATTAGGGGCAGCGAAGCGTATCGTCGAGTGCACGCGCAGAGAGCATAGCGTACTCTAGTAACCACGGACGGGTTCAATGGCTTCGCGCCATCCGCCGGTGGCGGTGGCCGATGGCGCAGCAACAGGGTTCTGCCCAGGGGTGAGTGTAACTCCCACGCCCAGAAATGGTGAAAACATTAATCAAACGGCGTTCGGTTTATTAAATTTTTAAAATATTAAATCAATTTGAAGGTAATGATACTATTAATTACCCGCTGGTCGCAATTAAGTTCAATGCTTTTAAGGTAAAAGCTCACCCGTTCTTTCTCGGAATAAATGTAATTATCAGGTGGGTTTTCCGATGTTTGCGTGTTGTTTATAAAATTAAACAATAAATAATCCACTACCTAGAGACCTTTGAAAAATCGAGACACAATCAGCTTGAACGTTTTTGCAGGTTATTAATGTCTTATTAATGTCATCACTTTCACAGACAAAAAATACTTGTTTTTACTTGTTTTTTGGAACCGGCTCCGCCTTTGCAATTCTCTGCTTGGGCTGTATTTTTGTTTTGAGCATATAATAATGTATCCATGCTCCACCTACCAAGGTTGATTGGCGCCAAAACTTGGATTCAAATAATAGCTCCAACAAAGCTTAGGAAATGTTAATTCGAACACGGTTTTGGTTTAACGTAAGCAAATGCGGCAGCCAACGCGCGGACAGCTTTCTCAAATCTAGATGTTGATTTTAAATGTGACAAACAAACTGTCAACAGATAGCACACGAAATTCACAAGATTTTATTAGCTAGTGTTGCCATCTTCATGTTGAGGTAGGCAACATTTCAGTTCACCCTCGTCCACATAAAACACTTTCTGAATCAAGGAAAACATTTTTTTGGATAAAGCTTTTAGAACTTATTTCAGTTTATGAATTAAATTAGGGATTCATCTTTAAATTAATAGTCAAGCTTTTACCAAGCGAATCAAAAACAAATTTCAACCCTTATCAAAGCGTATCTTTTTACCAAAAAACAAAGAACATTAGAAAATTGGTACAAAGGATTCGCAACGGCTGACGCAATAATGTTATTATCGAGTAACAGAGATAAGTTCAAACCATTGCCGTGTTTAAGATTAATTGCTTCCGCAAAAAATGATTACGAATGGATGACGTATTAACACCCAGTTTGAACCCGAAACAGATGCAGCGATCTGGTAAATTAGCGTTCTTCACCCCACTAATAAAAGTAAAAAAAACGCATATTTGTTCTCAACAACACATCTTTCCTCCGACGAAATAACGACCACTTGAAAAGACCCACTTCGACACATCCCATGAATTGCGCACGGGTGTCAACATAAATCACTGCCGCAAATCGTCGGGGCCGAGGCCAATCAGTTGCATTATCAGCACCACGGACGATAACGAGCCGCCGCCCGAGGAGCTGATAAAATGTCGTTGACTAGACGGGCCGCCCGCTCTGGAAGAATGCACTCATCATCATGCTTCATGCTGCTGCTGCTGCTGTTGCTACTGCTTATCAGCAAGTTCGGTCTCGTCTCCGGCCCACTCGGGCTCGGAAACGCATTATGCGTTAGCATAATGAAATCAATTCTACGCAACCGAGCGAGCGGCCGTTTGTGCATGCGATTAATTTTCCCGGCTACCGGCCGGGGGGATGCAGGCGATGAAATTGGACCGGAACCGTCTCGGAAACGACCGGACGTCCGACGGATTCCTTTGAACTCTCGTGTGCTTCGGTTATCAAACGGACATGGGGCGCGCCGAATGGAGGCAGGAAAAAAAAAATGGGAAGACAACTCGCCCTCGGACTAGCTTCTTGCGACTATCAGGCCAAAGTCAGACCATAGTTGTTGGCAATTCGCCAACGGTGATGACCTATGAAACAAAAAGTGATTCATCAAGCTCCAAATGGCACGATCGTAAAAATGATGTTGATTCGTTGGCTAACTTTGCAATTGCATCGATACGCACAATAAACCACAAAAAGCGGTTACGAATATTATTATTCATAGCAAATACACTGAAAATGGAATACTTCCATTTTCTTATAAACAAAACGGCCCCCGCCATTCATCTTATTTTGAAAACCATTGTTTTACGTACAAGATACACATCTTCATTCGTTTTTCGAATTTATGCTCAACCCGCTCCATGCAACCCGTCTGGTGCAAAGCCGGGAGGAACGACTCGTCTGTGGGCCTGTTATGCAAACTACAGATATTTCCCGCGTGCCGGGCACCATTATGAGACTGGCTCCATCCCGTGCTCTGTTTGCAACCTTCTCTGCTCTTGACATTGGAAACCTATTTGGCTCCTTTCGGTGCAATCTGCATATGCGATCTGCAGGCGGCCACAGTTGGAGACCGTGGCTCGGTTGCATACTCGAACCGGAGGGGGGCCGAATGATAAATGCATGAACCGTTCGCTCGCCGACGCTCACGACGTCTCGGCTCTGCGTATGCTGTAAGAAGCGCTAGAAAAACACACTCTCACGTTGCAACTTTCACTGTAGCACCCGGAGCGCTTCCTTTGGCATCCCCGGCGCGCATCGGAGCGCTGCGAAAAAAAAGCCCTCCGTTCGCCCACACTTGCATCAATCCGGTTTGCGATTGCATCCATGCACGCAGCAGCAACGCGCACATTACATAATTTCTTCCAGCTGAGGAGCGTCGCCTGAAGGGCAACGATCCCGGCATAAACCCACACCCACGGCACACGGCACGGCACGGAACGGCACGGTGCGGTGCTTCTTCTTATCCACGCGTCCACACGAGGGGCTGGAATTGGGCGGAACGAAATCATCGTTTGTGGGTGGTTAAGCCGGTTATTTCGAATGCGCCTTTCACGTTTACCTACCGGACCTACCGGAGGTATCAACACTTAAAGTTCAATCTCCTTATTTGAGAATATTACTATCGAAAGCTAATTACACACACACAATAGCCAACCGAACGCACCAAGCTCACCTACGCATTATGCTTCGGAGTTCAAGCTCCTCAAACGGCTCCACCCATTTGTCGAGAGCCTCGACTGTATCGTCACTCGAAGCGCCTCGGAGAAGACAGACAAATATCTTCCTCGGCGCAGAAGTTACGATAGAATGGCACTTCTCACATGGGTGCCGAGTGCATTCGGCCGTAGAGCAGCATAAAACAAAACCACAAGAAAAAAAAGGCGAAAACATGTGTACGCAGAGCTGGCTCGGAAGGTGAGAAGGAGGACGATGAGCCTCTGACCGCCCCCGTCGTT
>NW_026454325.1:0-9485 GCF_943734635.1 Anopheles cruzii
CCGAGTCTGGCCCGCTAGCCGCTCGCGTCGTACGATGTTTCGTAATTCATCGGGGGGGTGAAGAAGTGTCGTCCTCGGCACTTGGTTAACGGTTTTCCGAGGAGGTGTTGTTGAACTCTGGATTTGATGTCTCTTGGCGTTTGGTTTTGTTTGATGATCTTCTCTGGGTAGCTTTTAGATGAAGGCAGATTAAAACCCGAATAATTATTAATAGCGTAGAGGAGAGAGATGTTCCTCCTACTAGGCTCCATTTCCATTTCTAATCAGTTTCTTGCTGGAGCGAAACTTTGTCTAAGTGTTTCCTGTTTGAAAGCGCTACTGCTTCTATTTTTGCAACGTCGTGTTCTTTTACAATTTCTTGGTGAATGATCAGGTCATGGTCTCCTTGTATTGTCCCGATTTCGCTAATTCTCTCCTATTTTTTTTGTCCACAATCAGATCGCAGCTCTAGATTCTTAGAGTTGGTGATGAAGACCTCGTTGTCTGCGATTAATTTTGCTGTCGTTTCTTCATTCTTTTCCATCAGGCAATAGGGTGGTTCGTTGCCCATGATGAGAGGGTTAACGCATGAGTCTTTGAATTCTTTTGTGTATAAGCTCAGCTGGGCATAATTTTCCGGTTTTGGTGTGGTAAAAAGCCGGGTTTTTTGCTTGATTATAAATTGAGGGTAATCTTTTACGATGACGTTGTTCTGATTCACAGGGTGTATACGTTGATTTTTCTGCTTCGAATTCTGGGACGTGCAGGATATAACGTAAAGTGTTTTTGCTTGTTGCTATCTTGGGGGTTATGAAGTTGAGCGCTTCTTCGGGTATATGTACGCCTTGGTTATTGAGGATGGTTCTGATCAAATACGTTTCCTTGCTGGATAGTATTTTTCCATTCGTGACATGCAGTTTTGAAAAGAGTATAGCCTCCTGAACGTTGATCAGAATTTTGTTTATGGCGTCTATATTCAAAATTGTTGTAATAGCGTCTGTTTCGTCGGGCATGATTTGATTGCTGTACTGTTTCTCGATTACTTGGTTAATGGCGGATGTCAATTCAAAAGTACTTTTGCCAATTTGTTCGTTGATTTTGACTTGGTGATTATTCTCGCTGATTATCTGGTTCAAGGTTTTGTCGATGATTCGTAGGTCCTGGGCATCTGGGTTGCCGGCGATCCATTTCCAAGCCGTGCCAATGACATCCCACCTTTTGGTCCTCTTATGAATAATGGGTTTAATTTGTAACAAGTTGGAGTGGAGTACAGTCGGAGTGTAGTTCACGAATTTTGTGTTTTCCGATTTGATTGAGTATAACATTGTTTTTTTTTTGTATACCAGATCTGCTAATTGATTGATTGTTATCTCTATGTCTGTGAGGTTAATGGGGAGTATGGTCCTAATGTCTCCGGTTTGAATTTTACATGGCCCTATCTTTTGCATCATTATGAGGTCTTTATGAAGATTCCGTATAGCCAATTCCTGTGACAGGATGTCTGAAATAGTGACGATGATTACTTCTAGGTATGATAGGATCATCTGTAATATGAGGGAGAGGGAGATGTTTTGCTTTTTTTCGGTTTTTTAATTTTGTTTTTATGTATTTTTGTGTTGTTATTGTTTTTGAATGTTCGTTCCAATATTTCCCTAGCGTTCGTTTTGTAAGCTCTCGCTTGTTTGATCGTACGGATGTTAGGCATAACAAAAACCTCTTGCTCTTCGTGTATGACGGGGGATTCTTCTTTCTTTGAGTTTTGGGTAATTACATGTTGTTGCGATTTCTCCATGTTTGTTTGGCTTTAACAAAAATTTCATTTTCCTTATAACCTGTTCGTAGTTGACAATATTATTTTGGTTAAAAATTATTTCATTTGGTGTGTATTGTGTTGCCTACTGATAATTTAATAATTGATTTCGTGCCCATTGTTCTGAACTTGTGCTTATTGGTGTTGAATATTACTCATCTGTAAGTGCTTCTAGGTGAAATTGCGTCTAGGTGAAATTTTGATGTTGAACGGTCTTCTTTCGTATTTGTGCGTATTACAAATTTCGCATGAATTTGTGAATTTTCTTAGTTTTGCATACATATTCGGAAAGAAATATGATCTTTTAATTTGGGCTTCGACTTCTGCTATTCCTCGGTGAGCCCTTTCATGTTCTTTAACAATCAGTTGATATTGTCTATGCTCGTTTTGGACATCTTCTACCATTCTATCTGTAAACACGAAATGTCCTTTCTGACTAAGGAGTTCTTTGTAGGAATCCTGGATAATTTGGATGAGATTCTCGGGAGCCATAAGGGCTGTTTGTTTTCCATTATGAAACAGTTTAAGGAAATGTGTGATTTTATCTTTATCATATGAATTTTGTGAAATTATGGTTCTATGAAAATTTTGAAAAGGTGTTTCCTGAATAATAGTATTCAAACGTGAATCTCTGAAAATCAGTTGATTACGAAAATAATTCAACGGGCGTTCAGAGAAATGGGTGGAATAGTTAACCGAATCGTCAGCGGAATGAACTGTTTCGGAATCGGGAGGTATGGAAGGGTTTGCAGGATGTTGTGACTGCGAGAGATTATTTGCAGTAGATGCCGCACCGTCTTCTTCGTCTCTGGAACCTGTAAACTCAAACATTCCGTTATTATTTGTTTCAATTGGCATTCTGCTTAGAGCGTCGGCCACTACGTTGAATTTCATTTCCCATTATTTAATTTTATAATTGTAGTTTTCAAGGTTTAAGTGCCAACGCAGGATTTTCGCTTTTTTATCGGAGGTCTTTATAAACGTTAGAGGTTTATAGAAAAGGTAAAGGTAAGGTCAAGGTAAATTTTTGACCATACAAATAGTGTCTGAATTTGTACACTGCCCAAATTATAGCCAATGTCTCTTTTTCGAAGGTTGTGTATCGTGATTCTGTGTCAAAGCCAAATGCAATTGGTTTTTCGATATTGTCCTGTATTTGTGTCAACACAGCACCTAATGCGAAGCCGGATGCATTCGTCGTTAGGAAGAAGGGATGGTCTAATTGTGGGTGTGCCAGTATATCGTTCGCAGCTCTTTAAGAAGTGGCAGGAGCATTTTTTTATTCCAAAGTGAATTTGTAGTGCCTTTTTGTTCGTGAAACACTTGTTTTTGCAGTGTGTTTCGTGTCCATTGGTATTTGGTGGAATCCCGATTTTTAATCGATAGTTGTGAATTATTCGGTCTTTCCCAAGAAGTCCAGAGTCTCTTTGATCTGTCGTCTGTCGCATTGAGTACCTGTCGTCGATTGTGCGTTCTTTGAGTTTCCTATAATCAATTACGACTTTTTTCTTTCCTGAAGCGTCCAACCTTTTAGGTCCAACAACCCATAAAAGCGGAGAGTAGTGTCTTTTAGAAGGTCGTATGGTACCATTATCTAACATTTTTTTGAATTTGTTCTTGGACGTCTCGTTTAAAATGGTGTGGATAGCGGTAATTTTTACTGCGATGGGCGATTCGTTATTAGTTACTATTTTATGTTTGGTGGCTGATGTTGCAGTAAGTTTTTCTTCCGTCTTCAATGTAACGTTTTGATGTTCGTAAAATACTTGAATTAGGTTCGATTTCTCTTTTGGAGAGAGGTGGTCAGTTTTAATAATGTTGTGGAGATTACTTTAATAGTTTTCTTATTGTTGTCTGCCCTATACAGTCCAGGGTGTATGAATGTTTTTTTAATTTGGACATCATGTCCATCATTACTTGTAGTTAACTACAAATTTGTGCCGCGTCGTTTCTTTTCGTTCAAAGAAAGACTTTTCAATTCCGGCGGGTTTTTAATGGGGATGTGAGCAAGGTCCCCTGATTCAATTGAATCGATGCTCACTTCAGAATCTGATAATCTGAGGTTACTAGGTTTAATTGCGAATTAAACCAACTTTTCGAATTTCGAAAAGTGCAAAAGAAGAAAATTTCGTGCTTTTTTTCGGAGCGCTTTTTCTTCTGGTACCTTTGACTACAAAGGGTTTTTGAATAAGGTTTTCAAGCACTCACGTTCTCTTAGAACTCGTAAGGCTTCTGAATCTGTGATTCTCTTAGAATTTCACAGGTTCAGTTGGAGTAGAATCTCTCTTAGAACATTTCTACTCCAATCGGTTTAGCAATAATTAAAGTGTATGCAAGTCTCTCTCTTAGAACGGACTTTCCACATAAATTAAATGTCACCAACCGTGGTGATTGTAATTTTAATCGTAATACTTCTTTTTAGAATGATTGCACTACTGGCATTGCGATTCTCTTAGAACTTCGCACTTTCAGCTGGAGTAGAACTTCGCTTAGAACACTTCGTACTCCGAACGATTGGTTAATATTCACAGGAGGGTCTCTCTCTTAGAACGGACCCCGATACACAGTTGAATAACACCAACCGAGACACTATCACTCACAGAAGATATTAAGACGAAAAAAAAACTCACCTTGCAATCGTGGTTTTGTGCGGAGTTTTTGATCTTTGGTCCCTCCAGTCCAGTGTAGGGTGCGCGGTGGACCCCCAACTCCTTTCGGATGCTTACACCTTATTTTCGATGATTCGCGGAGTCACTTTAGCTGGATTTACAAATCCTAGCTCTTACACTGTCTACACTCGCTACTTATAACTGGTCACTGAAGCCGCACGGCTGCGCCAATAATGACGTACACTCGGGGTATGTATGGAAAAATGTATTTATTATCCCAAAACCGTACTCCGACTGTACGTGCCTGATAAAACTGGACACCGTCGACTGCGTTGCTGGCTTATTTGTAGCTTGGTGTGTCAGCCGAATCGCTGACTGTGCGGCGGGCGCGCGCCAGCTGTTCGGGCTGTCCAGGCGCGACCGGATGTAACCCGAGTCTGGCCCGCTAGCCGCTCGCGTCGTACGATGTGTCGTAATTGTACACTTCAACAGATCCGCTGCTTCACGAAAGGAAGAAGCTACTCTTTGTAGACCCAACGTGACTAACTGACAGAGAGCTTCTGTTGAGTACCTATTCCAACATTTTACTTGTTTTTGAACTGGTTGCACACGTTCATCATTCAAGTTCAAAGTCAAGGTCTCGTGGTCCGATATTTTTAGACAAGGATCTACAACCACTGATTCCGTGTTATTATAAACATGGTCAATCAATGTCCTGCTCAGGTTCGATATGCGTGTAGCTTGGCTAACAATCTGACTCATACACAATGATTCCAAATGTTCTAAGAGAGATTCTACTCCAACTGAACCTGTGAAGTTCTAAGAGAATCACAGATTCAGAAGCCTTACGAGTTCTAAGAGAACGTGAGTGCTTGAAAACCTTATTCAAAAACCCTTTGTAGTCAAAGGTACCGGAAGAAAAAGCGCTCCGAAAAAAGCACGAAATTTTCTTCTTTTGCACTTTTCGAAATTCGAAAAGTGGGTTTAATTCGCAATTAAACCTAGTAACCTCAGATTATCAGATTCTGAAGTGAGCATCGATTCAATTGAATAAGGGGACCTTGCTCACATCCCCATTAAAAACCCGCCGGAATTGAAAAGTCTTTCTTTGAACGAAAAGAAACGACGCGGCACAAATTTGTAGTTAACTACAAGTAATGATGGACATGATGTCCAAATTAAAAAACATTCATACACCCTGGACTGTATAGGGCAGACAACAATAAGACAACTATTAAAGTAATCTCCACAACATTATTAAAACTGACCACCTCTCTCCAAAAGAGAAATCGAACCTAATTCGAGTATTTTACGAACATCAAAACGTTACATTGAAGACGGAAGAAAAACTTACTGCAACATCAGCCATCAAACATAAAATAGTAACTAATAACGAATCGCCCATCGCAGTAAAAATTACCGCTATCCACACCATTTTAAACGTGACGTCCAAGAACAAATTCAAAAAAATGTTAGATAATGGTACCATACGACCTTCTAAAAGACACTACTCTCCGCTTTTATGGGTTGTTGGACCTAAAAGGTTGGACGCTTCAGGAAAGAAAAAAGTCGTAATTGATTATAGGAAACTCAAAGAACGCACAATCGACGACAGGTACTCAATGCGACAGACGACAGATCAAAGAGACTCTGGACTTCTTGGGAAAGACCGAATAATTCACAACTATCGATTAAAAATCGGGATTCCACCAAATACCAATGGACACGAAACACACTGCAAAAACAGTGTTTCACGAACAAAAAGGCACTACAAATTCACTTTGGAATAAAAAAAATGCTCCTGCCACTTCTTAAAGAGCTGCGAACGATATACTGGCACACCCACAATTAGACCATCCCTTCTTCCTAACGACGAATGCATCCGCCTTCGCATTAGGTGCTGTGTTGACACAAATACAGGACAATATCGAAAAACCAATTGCATTTGGCTTTGACACAGAATCACGATACACAACCTTCAAAAAAGAAACATTGGCTATAATTTGGGCAGTGTACAAATTCAGACACTATTTGTATGGTCAAAAATTTACCTTGACCTTACCTTTACCTTTTCTATAAGCCTCTAACGTTTATAAAGACCTCCGATAAAAAAGCGAAAATCCTGCGTTGGCACTTAAACCTTGAAAACTATAATTATAAAATTAAATAATGGGAAATGAAATTCAACGTAGTGGCCGACGCTCTAAGCAGAATGCCAATTGAAACAAACAATAACGGAATTTTTGAGTTTACAGGTTCCAGAGACGAAGAAGACGGTGCGGCATCTACTGCAAATAATCTCTCGCAGTCACAACATCCTGCAAACCCTTCCATACCTCCCGATTCCGAAACAGTTCATTCCGCTGACGATTCGGTTAACTATTCCACCCATTTCTCTGAACGCCCGTTGAATTATTTTCGTAATCAACTGATTTTCAGAGATTCACGTTTGAATACTATTATTCAGGAAACACCTTTTCAAAATTTTCATAGAACCATAATTTCACAAAATTCATATGATAAAGATAAAATCACACATTTCCTTAAACTGTTTCATAATGGAAAACAAACAGCCCTTATGGCTCCCGAGAATCTCATCCAAATTATCCAGGATTCCTACAAAGAACTCCTTAGTCAGAAAGGACATTTCGTGTTTACAGATAGAATGGTAGAAGATGTCCAAAACGAGCATAGACAATATCAACTGATTGTTAAAGAACATAAAAGGGCTCACCGAGGAATAGCAGAAGTCGAAGCCCAAATTAAAAGATCATATTTCTTTCCGAATATGTATGCAAAACTAAGAAAATTCACAAAATCATGCGAAATTTGTAATACGCACAAATACGAAAGAAGACCGTTCAACATCAAAATTTCACCTAGACGCAATTTCACCTAGAAGCACTTACAGATGAGATCTCTAAAATAAAAAAATAAAAAATAAAAAATAAACTTAGTACATGTACAGAAAGCAATAGGGAAATATATCAGCATATTCGGAGTACCCAACAAAATTGTAACAGATCATGAGACAACGTTTAGGTCAATCCACCTCAGAGATTTCCTCAGTCAACTGGGCACGCAAATCGAATGCGCAGCATCCTCCGAATCGAATGGCTAAGTAGAACGATCCCACTCAACTTTTATAGAAATATTCAACATCAATAAGCACAAGTTCAGAACAATGGGCACGAAATCAATTATTAAATTATCAGTAGGCAACACAATACACACCGAATGAAATAATTTTTAACCAAAATAATATTGTCAACTACGAACAGGTTATAAGGAAAATGAAATTTTTGTTAAAGCCAAACAAACATGGAGAAATCGCAACAACATGTAATTACCCAAAACTCAAAGAAAGAAGAATCCCCCGTCATACACGAAGAGCAAGAGGTTTTTGTTATGCCTAACATCCGTACGATCAAACAAGCGAGAGCTTACAAAACGAACGCTAGGGAAATATTGGAACGAACATTCAAAAACAATAACAACACAAAAATACATAAAAACAAAATTAAAAACCCGAAAAAAAAAGCAAAACATCTCCCTCTCCCTCATATTACAGATGATCCTATCATACCTAGAAGTAATCATCGTCACTATTTCAGACATCCTGTCACAGGAATTGGCTATACGGAATCTTCATAAAGACCTCATAATGATGCAAAAGATAGGGCCATGTAAAATTCAAACCGGAGACATTAGGACCATTCTCCCCATTAACCTCACAGACATAGAGATAACAATCAATCAATTAGCAGATCTGGTATACAAAAAAAAAAACAATGTTATACTCAATCAAATCGGAAAACACAAAATTCGTGAACTACACTCCAACTTGTTACAAATTAAACCCATTATTCATAAGAGGACCAAAAGGTGGGATGTCATCGGCACGGCTTGGAAATGGATCGCCGGCAACCCAGATGCCCAGGACCTACGAATCATCGACAAAACCTTGAACCAGATAATCAGCGAGAATAATCACCAAGTCAAAATCAACGAACAAATTGGCAAAAGTACTTTTGAATTGACATCCGCCATTAACCAAGTAATCGAGAAACAGTACAGCAGTCAAATCATGCCCGACGAAACAGACGCTATTACAACAATTTTGAATATAGACGCCATAAACAAAATTCTGATCAACGTTCAGGAGGCTATACTCTTTTCAAAACTGCATGTCACGAATGGAAAAATACTATCCAGCAAGGAAACGTATTTGATCAGAACCATCTTCAATAACCAAGGCGTACATATACCCGAAGAAGCGCTCAACTTCATAACCCCCAAGATAGCAACAAGCGAAAACACTTTACGTTATATCCTGCACGTCCCAGAATTCGAAGCAGAAAAATCAACAATAATACGTATACACCCTGTGAATCAGAACAACGTCATCGTAAAAGATTACCCTCAATTTATAATCAAGCAAAAAACCCGGCTTTTTACCACACCAAAACCGGAAAATTACGCCCAGCTGAGCTTATACACAAAAGAATTCAAAGACTCATGCGTTAACCCTCTCATCATGGGCAACGAACCACCCTATTGCCTGATGGAAAAGAATGAAGAAACGACAGCAAAATAAATCGCAGACAACGAGGTCTTCATCACCAACTCTAAGAATCTAGAGCTGCCATCTGATTGTGGACAAAAAAAATAGGAGAGAATTAGCGAAATCGGGACAATACAAGGAGACCATGACCTGATCATTCACCAAGAAATTGTAAAAGAACACGACGTTGCAAAAATAGAAGGAGTAGCGCTTTCAAACAGGAAACACTTAGACAAAGTTTCGCTCCAGCAAGAAACTGATTAGAAATGGAAATGGAGCCTAGTAGGAGGAACATCTCTCTCCTCTACGCTATCAATAATTATTTGGGTTTCAATCTGCCTTCATCTAAAAGCTACCGAGAGAAGATCATCCAACAAAACCAAACGCCAAGAGACATCAAACCCAGAGTTCAACAACACCTCCTCGGAAAACCGTTAACCAAGTGCCGAGGACGACACTTCTTCACCCCCCCGATGAATTACGAAACATCGTACGACGCGAGCGGCTAGCGGGCCAGACTCGG
>NW_026454326.1:0-9482 GCF_943734635.1 Anopheles cruzii
ACTTGCAAATTTTGTTCCTCTGGCAAGAGTCGCATTTACGAACGTAATTTTCGATGTCCTTCCTCATGTTCTTCCAGCGGTAAATGTTTTCTACTCTTTTAAACATTCGCTTGGCTCCTACATGTCCACCCAAAGGTGCGTCGTGAAATTCTCTCAATACCGTATCGATTTCATCCCTGGCTATTTCGATCCTTTTCATACCTGCATTGAAAATCTTAAAGGAAACTCCATATCTGTTTCCCAAAAACTGTAGCATTTGCAATAATTCGAGCTGCCTAATTTCTCTGAAGGAGATGACATCGATCTCGCCGCTTAATTCTTCTTTTTCGGAATATGTTGCCAATACTTGATTAAAACGGTTAAAGAAGGTTTCGGTTTTCGTCAAGGAGTTACTCTTTCCTTCTAAAATTAATCCGTATATTCTACTTGAAGGGATTGTGACGATGTTATCTACTGTAAAATCTTTAAGCCCGTGAGGAATGTCTTCCAGTGTGGATAGTTCGGTGAAGGATGTTCTGCTATTTAAGATGACTATTTTCGGAGAATCGGCATTAGTGTTTTCTACTGAAGTGAATTTTAAATCCTTAACGGTTACTTTATTGCAATTACGGTCTGCCTGAAATTCGGTGTATAACTGAGAGAAGCTGTACTGTTTGGCTGTGTCGTTCTTGTCGTTTTGTGTATCTATATTCATGAGATCGTCGAGGTGATTTTCGGGGTTGGTCTTAACTGACTGCTTGCTACTATTAGTGGTAATGGGTGTTTGATTTATGATATCCTGCATTCTTTTCTGGTGCCGTGTGGTGATGGCTACTATTTTTTTCTCTGGTTCGTGTTCGTTTTCCTTCGATACTTTTTCTTTAGCTCGCTCGGCTTCGGTTGGCATGCGTGACAAAAAGTCGGCCACAATGTTCTCCCTACCTTGTTTGTACCTGATTTCTAATTCCGTTCCCTGTAATTTCAATCTTAGTCTTGTCAGGACGGGAGAAGTCTCTTTTAGTCTCCAAATAGATACTAGTGGTCTGTGATCCGTGTAAACTATGAATTTCTGACCATATACATAGTGTCTGAAATACGCAGCGGCCCAGACAATTGCCAATAACTCCTTCTCAATTATATGATACCGGGTTTCGGGTCCATTCAGTGACCTGCTTGCAAAGGCTATAGGTCTGTCTTTTGTTTTCTCATTAGAGAGAACCGCCCCGATAGCATACTTGCTGGCATCGGTAGTCAAGACGAATCCATCTTGATAATCTGGTCTTATTAAAAGTGGTTCCGAGATTAAAGCCTTCCGTAGTGTGTTGAAAGCATCACCACATTCGGACGTCCAATTAAATTTAACGTTCTTTTTCAGTAAGTCGTTCAGGGGTTTACGGATCTTTGCTATACCTGAGATGAATTTTCCATAGAAATTTATTGCGCCTAGGAACGACCGCACTCCTTTTGTTGTTGTCGGTCGCGGCATGTTCTCTATGCTCTTTATGTTGTCTTTCGCTGGTCTTACTCCTTGCTTATCGATTATGTGGCCTAGGTATTTGATTTCCTCCTTCAAAATTTGGCACTTCTTGGGTTCTAGTTTTAAATTGTACTTGCGAAGGCCTCTGAGCACCTTTTCAAAGTGTTCATTATGCTCGTTGATTGTCCTTCCGAAAATGACAATATCATCGAGATACACTACGGCTCTAACTCCCTCAATTTCATAAAGTATGGTGTTCATTAACCGTTGAAACGTGGAGGGGCTGTTCTTGAGCCCCATCGGCATCCGGGTAAATTCGTAGTGACCTTGGGGGGTCGAGAAAGCTGTCTTTGGGGCATCTTTAGGGGATATCGGGATCTGGTAGAATCCTGATTTCAAATCCAACGTAGAAAAATATCTGCTATCTCCCAATGTATCTATGAGTTCGTTAATCAACGGGATCGGGTATACAAACGGTTTCGTGATTTCATTCAACGCCCGGAAATCTACTACAATTCGGTACCTTCTTTGCCCGTTATCGTCGAGCTTTTTGGGGATACATAAAACAGGGGCGTTGAAGGGGCTTTTGCTGGGGCGAATTATACCCTGCTGTAGCATTTCATCTATTTGTTCCTTAAGGTGCATCTTTGTCACCTCGGGGAACCGGTATTGCCTTTTGTAAATGGGCACATTGGTTGACGTTTCGATTTCGTGAACCGCAGCCGTCGTTTGGGTGAAATCATCCCCCTCCAGAAAAAATACGTCGGTAAATTTTATTAATGTGTTGGTTATGTCATCCTTCTCTGACTCCAGGTGTAAGGCTTCGAGCAAACGTTTTTCCCTTTCGTATCCTTTTGGTTTTCTAATCTGTTTATACTCGACGATGTCGCAGTCGAGGTCGCTGTCTAAATCCGTTTTCCCTTGATAATCGTCGTCCGGCATTTCTTCCAAATGTTCCATTCCTAACATTTCGTTATCAAATCTCCCCTCTCTTTCGTGTACTGCGATTCCGATGCGTTTGCTCTGATTCCTCTCTCCCAACTTTGTGTGCTGATCGCATTTAATTTGTCTTCCTGGCAAGCATGTTAATTTCATTAACCCCTCCCTCAGGTTAATTACTGCCCCTTTCTGCTGCAGAAACTCTAGGCCCAAAATTCCTGGTATTAATAAATCCTTAATTACGTAGAACCTAACTAGCAACGTGTTTTCTTCGATAATTAATTGTAGTTCACATGATCCCATGGTAGTTATATTATTATTGCCTATGCCTGTAATTTCTGCTTGATCTCGGCAGTCTATTTTCCTTACGCCTATACTCTCGGCCTCATCCAACCTAAGCAGATTAACTGTAGCGCCGGTATCGATGTAATATTTCGTTTTCCTTCTTGTGTTCTCTTTCGTTGCTAATGTGACGTACACCATGTCATCTTGGCTGCTTTCTAACCGTACTAACTTTTCATTGAGACCTCTTGCAGTTTGTTTCTCTTGCCTGGTTGTCTGATTAACTACGTATATTTTCTCTTGCGTTCTTTTTCCCGCGTACTGCGCGTATTTGTTTCTGCGGCCACTATTGCCTTCGTACCTGTGTCTATATCTCTCTTCACCGTTCCTTTCGCGGATATCATTTCTTAGGTAGTTTGAATTATTAGCGTTTCTTTGCCAGCCTTCGTTCCTTGGTGGGTATCCTTTTTCCCTTCCTTCGTGGGTTTCTTTTTGTGGCCTATAACCTCTTTGCCTATCTATCAGTGCCCACCCTCGATTTTGTAGATGTAGTCGAGGAGCATTATTTTTATCAAACATCTGTCGGCGATTACCTATATGCAGGGTTCTGAGCCTTTCTTCAATCTTTTCTTCCTGAATAATATCTCGGTATTCGTCTTCTAATCTTTTTACCATTTCTACTAGTTCTAACTCTTTGTAATTTCTGGCTAGTCGTTTAAGTATGTCACTGTTTAAACCTCCAATAAAGTGGAGTCTCAAATGCTGTTGTGCGTATGATTTTCGGTCACCATTGTTTCTTTCATGTTCTTTAATGTTATTATAGAGATCGATTGCTCTCTTCCTGTAGCTTTGGAATGACTCATTTTTCCCTTGTTCAAGAATTTCAATTTCTAATATGACTTCCTCCAGTCGCATATCTCTACCGAATTCATTGATTAAATTCTCCTTGACTTCCTGCCAGCTCTTAGCCTTTATTCTTGAGTAAGCTGTCGCCGCGGCTCCTCTCAATTTTGATACTACTGCTCTAATTAGCGCGTCTTGCGAATCTTCCGGAATGAGGGATGCTATGTAGTTACCCTGATCTACAAAAATTTGCACTTCCTGATGATCTCCTGCGAACTCGGGTAGCAGGTTCATTGCCATTTCAATTATGTTTGTCGGAGTCATTTTAATTTCTTTATGTTCTTACGGTTGCAATGTTTTGTTACTATTTTTACTCGCAGGTTATGTTAAAAAAGACTTGGTAATATGTAAATATTTTTCCTCAATTTCCTGAACACGTTTGTGAGTACGCCATAATTACTCGAACTAATCTTCACGCAAAACTCTTTCTCGTGTAATTACTCAAACATGAAACAATCTAACTATTCATCACACAATATTGTTTTGTCTCACATGTCACTTCATTACTCAAACTTTAACACGTTACTCACAGGATTGCTGCCTCTAAACTGCGTTTTCCATGATCGGTGGCTGGTTCTCTGTTGCACGATCGATGGCTGGTCTCAAACTGCATTTTCCAGATCGACAGCTGGTCCATGGTCGATAGCTGCTTTTATGGTGTGTGTGCCGGGTGAAAATTCTAAACTCCTGCCTCTGCTGAAGTGGCGTTGATTTGCGTCGTTCTTCCTTCTAGGCTGCTTCGTTCGTCCTTCGAAGTTGCTCCTTCGATCCACTGCGTTTCTGCATTCTACTGCTTTTTCACTATCACCGGTTGACTTTCACTATCACATTCACCATGTCTGTCTTGCTCCACTTGCACTGTCACCTTGTTTCTGTTGTAGGTTGGATTTCTTGTCCCACCGGGATAGAATCCGTAACCTTGGGGATCAGAAAATCCCACCGCTGTCACCAGATGAAGCGGCCCCACTCGTTGGGGCTGAAACTTCAGTTCACGATGTAGTGCCTCAACCTGAGACCGAACTACAATTTTCCTGTCACCAGTCAGAAATGGCTTACTGTCACGATGAACCGATTTCTCCTTGCTGAGAAATCGTCGAACTAGCTGAAAAGATCCTACGGGAGAGGTTGCTACGGAATAGAAACACGATGTAAACACCACCTTGTTCTAGTTACAACTCTCTGCCTTAAGTTTATTCTTCGTATCATATATATATGTTCTGATGCTGACCTCTCTCGGCTCATCCCGACGAACCTTTTCCCAACATGACCTGCCCCAGCATTTGCCTCATGATTCTCGCGTATTCCATTTCCACGTTTCCTTCTTACTGCGAGCCTTTTTCCTGTCGTCCTTTTTGCCATCCTTCTTAAGTCTCGTCCTTTTCTCCGGCTTGGTGCAATTTGTCTGACGTGTCCTGTTTTGCTTACGGTCTGCCTTTCTTGTTTTCTGTTGCTTTTACTGTAGGCGGCTCTCTGGCGACTTGCATTGTTTTTGTTACATTTTGGCCGACCGATTCTCACATCCTGTAGCGTGTGTTATTTTTCCATGCCGCCGTCTGACCCTTTTCCTTTTCTTCATGTCTTGAAGCGGTTTCAATACCTGTCGCCGATACTTTCCGCGACCAGGGCAGTTTTATGACGGGATGCGAACTTGGTTTATGATTCTCATCCTTCACGGGAGATTGGGCGCGTTTAGGTAACTTTGATGTCTCATTCTGGCCTTGCTGTACAGGTTTCACGTCTAGACAATGTTTATTGGCCGCCGGTCTAGAGTTTTAAGGAGTCTGGTTTTGGGTTACATGTTTCAGCGTGTTATTGCATGTAATCTTGGCATTGCTAGGTCGGGTTCGTGGTCTGCGCCGGTATGGTCCCGCACTAGGTGTATGCATGAAAAATCGGGAACTTAAAAAGATGGCTATACCTGCCGATTGGGACTTCCCAGTTTTGCTGTTTTTTCATTATTACCTTGTGTTGACATCAGGTAAATGATTTCAGGTCGAAAATAAAATTATTTCGGTTTGCAACCCATCATTGAAAGGGTTAAACTATGTCAACTTTTGTGCCTGAAAATGACGTTTTGCGGGGATTATTATTTTTCTGCCCCTGTTGAAGAAAACTGCTTCGGAATCGCACCAAATGCTTGTCGGGACTTGTGTTTGGAAGATCACAGTGCTTTGAGTGGTTTAAAACATTTCAAAATGGCGATTTTGACTTAACAAAAAAAAGCCTTAAAGGACTCCAAAAAACGAACTTTCTGGTGGGACAGAAAGTTGTGGTGTTTCACAAACTCCTAAAATCTGATGCAAACGTTAATTCCGATCGCTACTGACAACAAATGATCAATTTGAACCATGCATTGATCGAAAAACGACCAAAATGCAATTCTAGGGGGTTCGAATGGGGGCGCCTGGTGGCCCGTGGAAACAAGCACGAGGCCCCCCAAAAAACAAAACTGTGCGAGGATACTATCAAATCACTTGGATGGGAGTTGCTATCCCTCCCCGCGTTATTCACCAGACTTGGTTCTTTCCGAATATCATTCATTTTCCTCGATAGGACACGTATTGGTTGAGCAGCTTTTCGTTTTTCTACGAGGAAGTCGAAATTGGACGACTAACTAGTTTACTTAAAAAAAAGAAGAATTCTTTCGCCTGGGAATCCACGATTTAGCAGAGAAATAGGAGAAATGTATAGCTAGCGATGGCACATACTTTGAATAAAATAGAAATTTGCATAAAAATTTTATAAACGTTTTTTGTGTGATAACAAATCCCGATTTTTCATGCATACACCTAGTAAATATATAAAGATATCATTTGTCTACGGAACGCTCTGGTCTTGAGTCTTTTACTCTTGGACCGTTTGATCCCGCTAGTGAGATCCCTCCGGATGTTGACTGCTTACAATCGTTTGCACCACTCCGTCGGAACTCTAATAGTCGGAAACCAATCTTCTCTCGAGGCCTCCACTGTCAGGTAGTAGTACCCATCTACCCTGTCCGTCCCAGGCCAAAAGAGTCGATTAACAAACGGTTTTAAGGCGTTGGCAATAAGATCAGAACTGGTAAGTGAACGCGAGATCACTCCGGATCACGCTCCTTCGCGCGTTAGGTCCGCTCCGTAACAATAGTAAAATATTATTCTTTCTTGAATTGGCCGTTGAATTTCCTTTTTGAATTGTTTTGCTTGCTGCATTCTTATTGACTGGCAGCACTGCGTGCTATAAACTAACAACTTCACCAACACAATGCCAAGTCGACCCGGAACGCACACACTCGCGACTCACTCGGTTCTTGATTCGGGCTTTCCTTCGTTTCGTTTTCCGCCGAGAGCTTTAGTTGTTTCGCGCGGTCGCGAGAAAAGAAAACGGTTTTGTCGCACGTGCGCGTTTGAATTCGATACACATGTTACGGTGGTACGGCGTGTTTTGCTACAAACCAGGAAGAACCGGTGAAGCTGCAGAAAAGCTTCGAATTGCGTTATCCGCGTGGTTTGAAAAATGGTGTGTGAAAAGTGGCGCAAGATATGCCAATTCAAAAGTGCTAGTGTTTTGTTTGAATTAACGCCAATCACTTAAACAGCATTAAGATGTGCGTTGGCCAGGAGCAGTGAAAGCCTCTGTTGTTACCGAAGTGTCGCACCGAATGGAGCGGAGTTAGTGCAAAGGCTAAGCAATTTAATTGGCGAAAATTACGCCCGTCGGATCCGGAGCGCGGAGATACTTCGCCCCGAACGGAAGGAGTGCTTTGTGATCGAAGAAAGTGAGAGTGAACGAGTGAGACAAAGGACAGCTTTTCTCCCACTTTGCTGGCCTTTTCCGGTGCGTGAATTTCACCGGCCGCTGCCGGTGCACTAAATAGCAAATATTTGAAGCTCTCGACAGAAGATGAGGTGAATCAAAGAAAAGTTAAATAGTAGTTTGTGAAAGAGAAAAAGTGGCAATCGATCGTTTGAGTGGATTTTACAAAGATCGAAAAATGACCACCAAGGGCCAGAGGCATCCGATCGTGCGGTTGCTGTCGCTGGCCGGGTGCATCCTGGCGGCGTTCGGCATTCAGCAGCAGGCGATTGTATTCCACGACGCCGAGACCAGTGTCCGGACAGAAGACTTCCAGCATCACAACCGCTGCGAACTGATCACGATCCCGTTCTGCACCAGCGTCCAGTACAACAGCACGATCATGCCGAACTTGGTGGGCCACACGAAGCAGGAGGAGGCCGCCCTGGAGGTGCACCAGTTCGTGCCGCTGGTCAAGATCGACTGCAGCCCGGACCTCAAGTTCTTCCTGTGCCTGCTGTACGCGCCGGTCTGCACGATCCTCAGCTACCCGATCCCGCCCTGCCGGAGCCTGTGCGAGAGTGCGCGGGCCTGCGAGGGTATCATGCGGACGTTCAACTTCCAGTGGCCCGAAAGCTTTGAGTGCTCCCGCTTCCCGGAAGACGGCGGCCAGGAGCTGTGTGTGTCGCAGAACAAGTCCACCGAGACGTCCACCAGCCGGCCAGCCGTGACGACCAAAATAGTGACAAAGTTTATCGACCGGAAGAGTAACCCGACGAACGGTGGACTCGTCGGTGTCACGCAGCACCGAGATTTGGGATTCATCTGTCCGGTGCAACTGAAGGCTCCGTCTCTGATGGGCTACCAGCTGACCGTCGGAGGGAAGGTGAGCAATGTCTTTCGGGTCCTTGGACACAAGGACACGTGTCGGGCACGTCGTTCCGCGAAGAGAAATCTCGCCGCAGAGAGATAGTTTCGGCGAAATAAAACCTCGGTAGTCGGCAGCCGTCCGCATAATAGTGGCACTGATTTCGCGTTGATTGAGTTTCCGAATGGCTTTTCTTCGCCTTGATTACAGTCGCAGCGTCTTAAATCCCACTCGTCACACGGCGGCAGATAACCCGCCGTCCCGAGCGTGAAATGCTGGTCCGCTTGATCGACACCAAACTCGAACCGGATGCAACGACGACGACGTGGCTAAAAGTTTCCGACAAACTGCGCCGGCACTCTCTATCTCTCCGGGACGACCGGAATGGGACAAAGAATCCAATTTTGCATTGTAAAAGGGCCATCATTAGGGCGAAGCATAAAAACTAATATTAAGTGCCGGGCCACAACGGGCGGGAAAGCTTTTCGTGGCGCGAACATGCAAACACTTCTCGTTAACGCGCGCGGAGGCTGCCGGCCCGGAATGCACCCGGAACCGATGCAGGGATGCAATTCTCACCCCCCAGTGGATGATGGCTTCCCAAAGGGTGGCAAGATTGTAGCGAACGGAACGGGTGAGAAAAACCTTGGGAAAGTCTGCGGTTCGTCCTTCCGGCACGTTGGGCCAAAGTTTTTCAATTACATTTACACCGTGGCCGCGGCACGCGGCAGGAGCTTCCGTCTGATTAGTCGGCACCGGCCGGCGGGACACGGCGCACAGAATGTCCCGAGCTTGTTAATTTTCTGCTAGTTTACGTTATTCTTTGCACACCGGCCGGCATCCGGATGCTTGTCGGCAGCTTTCCCGTACACCGGTGCCGGTGTCCTTTGAGCTTTTCTTGCCGCGTCGAGCGGTGGTCGAGTGCCGCGCAGGTTGGCGGCGGTAATCTACCTGTTACAGGAATAATGGTTAATCTCAATTTTCCGCTTCCCTGGGTCCGGTTTTTGCGCAAACGATTCCGCAACAACTGGCCGGTTTAGATTTTTACTTCCTATCCTCATTCGTACGGTCTTCTTTCGTGCATTTTAAAAAGGGCTTCAGGGGGTTTGGGCATAAGCAGGGCCGGCATTACGGTCTGGGGTCTTGGAGTAAATAGGATTCGCTGTTGAAAGCTGCCGAAGCGTTTGATTTGGATGCAGTTGTTTCGTCGCTATTTTTATTCTTTTTCGAATACTTTAAATGTTTAATTGATTCGCTTTA
>NW_026454327.1:0-9476 GCF_943734635.1 Anopheles cruzii
CAGCGCCGCCGTTGCTATTTTCCGACATCATTATCGTAAAAGGCGCCGCGTTCGCGGGTTCCGTGCTTCAAACGGATCGCTACGGCGCCGAATATGGTGCCGGTGGCAACGTACGCGCTGTGTCATGGCACCACAATTATGCTGTCGAAGATGTCTTTTTTAATTACGCGCAGCACCGGAGAGAGATCACGTCGCGGGTGTGGCTCTCGGCAAGAGTAGAGGGGGCCTTACCGAAGGCCAAACGTGCCCGAAACAGGGCCCCTGGCCGTGTAGCTCATTAGTTTCTAGCCTCGCGCAAGGTACGCCGCCGGTCCAGAAGGATCTCGGATAAACAATAAGCTTTAATAAATAAATTTTAATAAATCCTCAGCCGTTTCCAGTGGCAACCTCTGTCTTGGTTGGTGAATGGTATTCAAACGAAGGAGCCTTTCTCTGTTTGGTGCATCGTCTCGAGGCACGTTGCCGCCCCCTGACGCTCCTGTGTCCTGAGGGTGTGGTGAAAAGAAAAGAGGGCTCCTTTCGAAGGTCTCGTCATCGCTGACAGGAGGCGAACTTCGCGCGAATGACAGGCACACCCGTCGGTGAACGTCGGTGAAAATAATTGGCCATAAGCGACGCCATTTCGTAGCGACCGGATAGCGACCACTGAATTGAACCCTAAACCTCAATCACGCCCGATATGAAGCCGGGGCCAACCGTTACGACGGGTTGGTGAATGTTTTTTAGCTGCCAATTTTCAGCATAGCAAAAGCTGCTGGAACGCTGTTGAAACGCAACGTCGGACGATGTTTATTCTGACTTGCGAACGGAATGGTGAAACAAAAAAGGAGGCGCACTCGGCGGCGGCGTGCCGTCGTGGGGTGTCAGTTCATTTTCGGGTGGTGCTCATTAAAATAATGAAAGAAAAAGTAGGTCCGGTTCGGTTGGGATATTTACCAAACAAATTTGGCTGACGTTTGGCGTATTGTTCGCGTACGTATTCGCGGTTTGTTGGCGAGACCGCGGTGTCCGGACACAGCCCGGGGCGCTTCGACGAAGGATGGTACGCTCTCTTATTCCGGCGCGCTCCGGAAATGGAACGCTTCCGGCGGTTTCGACGTAAAATTAATTGGTACTTGAAAGTTCGCCCGGTGAAAGTAGTTTGATCGTTTGATGCGTGGCCCGGCGTAAGTGGCCCGCCAATCGGTGGCAAGCCGATGAATATTTGTGGCTTTGTGGGGTGAAAAGTGGCAGAGGGCAATAAAAGCAGGAAATCCGATGGTAAGCGTGGTGAGAATATCAATCGGTTCAGTCTTCGGACCGGGTTTGGGTTTAATGGAGATCTGCTGTTGAAGCAATTACCGTAATATTTATGGCCTCGCCCAGGGATATTAAACCTTTTGCGGCCCGTGGGTGGCCAAAAAGGTCCTGCTGCCCTCGGCGAAAAAAGGACCCCAGCGAGCGAAGTGTTTAAAGCTACGCTAGATTTGCTTTACTCACCATTTGTCATTACGCGGCGCCCATTTATGATTTAATGCGGGCCAGTCAGCGAAAGTCGGGGCATACGTGCGAGACGGAATTCTCTCCGGCCGATACCGGGTTTTCCGAGAGGAAACTCAACACCAACAGCGCGCGTCTGTCCTGACGCTAGTGTGCTGGGTGAAAGGGCTTTGTTTGTTGGCGAAAGACAGTTTTTCAGGAGAATCTTTTCCGCACGACAACCCGACGAAGAGCTGGCGGTTTGGGCGAATAGGGAACGAATGGCAATAGGGAAACCGAAAACCACCCAAAAAAAATAACTAATGGAAAATCCGACACGATCGTGAACCCGCCAGAAAGCGTAAGAATTTGTGTTCGCTTTTTGTTACAAGCAAACGGAAGGAGATTGTGGGAGAGCGAAAGAGAGAAATCCGGAGACGGTTGAGTACATTTCCGGACGTCGCGTCCGGATTTGCTTTGGCTGTCTGCTGTGGTGTCACCCAGACCAACACGCGGACCACAACCGTCGGTACGCCAAGATTTAATAAGCGCAAAAAATGATGTTTCCCAATCTGTGTTTTGTCCCGTTCCGGCCCCGTCCTGGCGTTTGTTTACTCGTTCGGAGCAACTTTGCCCAGTGCGGGCACAACAATAAAACTGGCGGCTTGTAAACAATAGTGGCGCTGGGGCGTCCGTTTGGTTTAGTCGGTGCGCTGGGCCTAAAAATCATATTCATCCGCAAATCGACACAAACCGAAACCGTCGTCGAACCTGTAAACCGCCGCAGCCGCAGCTTGTCAAGAGCTGCTTTTCGGTAGGCTGCTCGAATTTCGTTTGGTGCCGACTGGCGGGATATAAATAGCGGGGGCACACACAGCAACAGTAATCGTAATTGTGGAACTTAAAAATAAGAAAGTAGAAACGTCTATTGTGAGCGATGCGCATGAATCTTTTTAGTGAGATTTTGGAAAGATTACGACCGAATGGGCGGGCAAAATATCTAATGCTTGATAGGTAGACAGTAGTAAAAGTTCGAGTTTCAAGTTCAAGGTTCCCAATTTTTCCTTCACTAAAAGTACTAAATTGTTGCGAGGAATCGTTAAAACCCAAATAAAATTACTAGCAACGATCCCGCTGGTGGCACTTATATCGGGAGCACCTCACCTCGAGAATCGCCAGAGGACGTTGAGAAGTGATTGGAAAAGTGAAAAATCCCATCGAATAAATCCGTGGATTAAACCGTGTTCCCGGTGCTCGCCACTTCTTGTACATCAAAGACAAAAATGTGCACCAACACATTGTTGTAATTTTTTATAAGGCTTTTTTGGAATAGGGCGCTTTTGGAATCGGGTGGAATCGGTTCCGCATTACATCCGACGGAGCAATGGTTTCATTTTAACGACGGTGCACTCTGGTGCTCTGGTAGAAGGAATTTAATCAAACGACAAATCCCGCAAGGTACGCAGGGTTGTCGGCAGGTTCCGACCGTGGGTTTGTCGAGGGAGCAATTATAGTGGTCACTGGAAAGGCAAGAACAGTTTTGAAATTAAAAGCTCCGAATGAATCCTGTCATTTTTACGTTTAGAAAATTGTGTCAGGCATCGCTCAAAATGGAGCCACCATTTTGTTGCTCTCGGGTCTCGGTTCCGATTACGGCGAGCGTTTAAAAATGCATATCGGGTCAGTTTGCCATGAAACGTGGACGAGGCGCTCCGTAATCCGCCACTGTCGAGGCAGACGTGTTTTTCCGCTCGATACGGTGCTTACTGGAATCGCCCGAAAAGATTTATTTCCCAATGTCACCTAAATGACACGTTCACCAAATGTCACTCAGTTTATTTTGGGGACACGAAGGACGACGATAGTCACGACAGGACGTTGAGGGCCACGGTTTGAGTGTGCGTTAGCCGAGTTGCGGCAGAGCTCTTGCCGGACGGCAATAACGCACCACGCGTCAACCGGAGGGTCCTTGAAGCCCTGGCCGGAGTTGGGTATCGAATTGTGGCGTATATTGTATAAATATTTCATTATTTTCACTCAGCGGCTCACTCACAATGGGTGAAATGGACAGTATCGAATGACAGTAAATGCTATCGCGCCGGCTGTCGGATGTACATATTTTTGCACAAACTTTTACGCCCCGCTCCGCCCAGTCATTCGTGGAGCGCGCGTTGACAGTGGCATGTGGCCAATCGTTGTCCTGTCGCTGGATCGGTTGTTTGTGGAAAGTGTTTTCATTCGGCAAAAACCGAACAAAATGGGCGATTTTCCACGAAATTTGATTTGGTTTTTCGTGTGTGTTCAGCAATTAAACAATATATCAGGCTGGGGAAAAAGTAATCCATTATTTTTTCGGTAGATGACTTAAGTGATCGATATCTCGTGAAGTATCGATCGTACAGTTTTAAATTTAGGCTTGTTTTAAAGCTGATACTTCACACTTAAAAAGATGCTTTCACTGTTTATTGTTTGTTCCATTCGTTTGTGAGTTATAGGGTGTAAACAATGGAAGTCACCAAAGAAAAAATTGGGTATATTTTACAACTTTTGTCCGATAAAGGCGAAATATTAAGCTAGGCCGCTGAAATTTTGCATGGTGTTCATGGTGCCGATGCTCTAACAGCTAGTTACGTTAAGTTTTGGCTTTGTTGACCCTATTCAGTTTTATTTTATGTTAAAGCCTGGGCAGATACGTCAACGAAAATGTCGATAAAATCACAGAAATAATCAAAGTTGATCGGCATGTTGGTAGTCAGAGCATCGGTCAGGAGCTGAAGATTAACTATCAAATAGTTTTAAGCCATTTGCGCAAAGCTGAATTTAGAAAGAAGCTCGATGTTTGGGTGCCACCCTATTTACACCAAAAAACATGATGGCTCGAATTTCCATCGGCGAAGTTTTGGCTAAACGGAATGAAAACGAACCATTTCTTAAACGGATAGGTACTGGGGATGAGAAATGGGATACATACGACCATACTGTGTGAAAATAATCATGGTCTAAGCGCGGTGAAGCATCTTAACCGGTGGTCAAACCAAGACTCACGGCCAGGGAGGTTCTACTGGGTATATGGTGGGACTCGAAAGGAATCGTTTATTATGAGTTGCTCCCGTGTAGCCAAACATTAAATTCAGATCCTTACTGTCAATTACTGCACCGTTCAAAGCTAGCAATTGCCCAGAAACGACCAGAATCGGCCAACGGAAGAGGTTTTGTGTTCCATTAGGAAAACGAAATGTCACGCACGTCTTTAGTGATTCACCAGAAAGTCCGAGATTTTGTTTGGGATGTTTTAATGCATCCACCGTATAGTCCGGACCTTTCACTAAGCGAATGACACATTTTTCCCGCATTACAAAATTTCCTGAGTGATGAAAAACTGAGATCAAAAAAGGGTTGTGAAAATGGATTACTCCAGTTTTTCGTCAATAACGACTAAGTCTTTTACAAAAGAGGCATTACCAGCCTACCTTTGAAAAGACAACAAATTTTCCAACAAAACGGTACATATTTGACGTAAATCGGACCATCGGAAGTATCTTAAATAATGTTTTGAATTTCACCCAAAAATAATGGATTACTTTTTCCCCAACAGTCTCGAACAAACCACCGTCGGGAGCGGTTGTTTGCTCGTCTCCATCCAGGTGTGATAGTGAACAAAAGCAAAGAGTTAGACACAGTGACAGTGCTAGCCAGGGGCCGGCTACCGGAAAAAAAATGGCTCTAACAAGCAAACTGAAACGGCCGATAGAGAGCGGGCTGCGCAGTGAAAGTAAGAGAAGCCGCGAGCCGGTGGCTAGCGAAAATATTTTCGAAGCTCTCCCAATGGATGACAGCGGCGATCTGCAAATACCAAGGGAGAATATTTCCAAACACGAGCAGAAAAACTCCACTCCGCCACAAACAGAATCTAAAAAAACTCCACCGATATACGTAACGGGCACATCGGTAGGAGATGTGCACAGCAAATTAATAGCCGCAGGAGTCATCAAATACATGACAAATGTCACCAGAAAGGGAATTCAGGTACAAGTAACCACGACACACGACTTCAACAAGGTGGTGCAGGCCCTACACGCGCGCAAAGTGCAATTTTACACTTTTCAGCTACCCGAGAGTAGAACAACAAAAATAGTACTGAGCGGTGTGGCCGACTGCGACATCGAGGAACTAAAAACCTCGTTAAACGAAAAGGAGGTCTACCCAAGCGAAATCAAAAAGCTAAACATCAGAAACAAGAGGTACGATGATCAGGCCACATTTTTATTACACTTCCCCGTGGGCACGGTAACGCTCGGGAATTTAAAACTGATCCACGCGATCCGATACTGCAAAGTAAGATGGAACCACTACCACACAAACGGCACACCAATGATGTGCAGAAATTGCCTCAAGTACGGCCACGGAGCCAATAACTGTTACACACAGCCGAAGTGCCTGAAATGTGCAGGGGCACACAAAGCAGATGATTGCCCACACGCCGAAAAAACGGTGGAAGAAAAAGGCAGAATTCCCGAACACTTGTTAAAGTGTGCAAACTGTAACGGCGGTCACACCGCCAACTATTATAAGTGCCCAGCGCGTCCACAACGCACACCAACGCCTACAATCTATCGTCCCGCTCCTAAGCTCGACGAAACCAACTTCCCATCCCTGCCGTCTCACCCACATCTACCAAGTGAACAAGCGGCAGTTCCAAAAAACTCGACATATACAAACAGATCCGCACAGTGGGCCAATCAAGGGCCAAATCTATTTTCAGCAGACGAAATAACAAACATAATAACTGATACCTTCTCACTCATGAGAAACTGTAATAGCAAAGAACAACAAATCACAGTGATTTTCCAAGTCATCCAGAAATATTGTTTCAATGGATAAATCAAATTCACTCAAAATTTGCCACTGGAATGCAAACAGTATTTCAAATAAAAAACTTGAAATAATCCACTTCCTAGAAAGCAATAAAATTGACATAATGGCAATAGCCGAAACTTACCTCAAACCTGAAATCAAACTTACAATCCCCGGCTATAACATACATAGAAAAGACAGAAATGATGGCAGCAAAGGTGGAGTAGCTATCCTGGTGCGGCGAAACATCAAACACAATATTCTTCACGACCTCAAATTAGAAAAAATAGAATCTATCGGAATCTCGGTTATCACAAAAAAAGGAAACATCAATATCACATCAGTATACCACCCGGGAGGAAATAAGGACCTCGAAAAATACAAAAACGACATAAGAAAACTGACGAAAAGCAACAAAAGCTACTTCATCTGCGGCGACCTGAACGCCCGACATCGAATGTGGCACTGTAAAACGTCAAATGGGGCAGGCAGGATCCTGTTTGAGTTGAGTCAAAGAGGAAACTTCGCCATCCACCACGCACAGACACCCACACATTTCCCCAAGTGCAATAGATTCTCACCATCGACAATAGACCTAACCATCACAAACGGAAATCATGAAATGTCAACACCTATCACAATAGCCGAACTCTCATCCGACCATGAACCAGTAATTTTCAACATAAACCACACAATCACAATAGAAAAACCGACGAAAAAGATCTACGACTACAGCTCAGCAAACTGGAAACAGTTCAGAAAATGCATAAACAACGAAGTAAACATTCAAAACATGAACCACCTTACATTAGATACCACTCAGAAAATTGACCAAACGATAAACGAGCTCACAACAACAATTCAAAGCGCCCACAAAGCATCAATACCACTCATCACACCTGGACAGTATAACATCAAACTCCCAGAAAATTTAAAACAAATGATCAAAGTCAAAAACATGCTCAGAAGAATATGGCAACGAAACCGAAGAAACAAACTAGCAAACTCGTGCTTCACTTCACTGGAAAAAACGATCAAAGAAAAAACAAATATAATACGAAACGAAAGCTGGGACAAAACACTATCCAACATCAACACCAAACATAACAACAACAAAACCCTATGGAAGATAGTAAAAAATTTAAAAAACCAAAAACAAACAATCCCGCCTTTAAAAATGAACGGAAATCTCCTAATGAGTTCAGAAGAAAAATGTGAGGCTATAAGCTCACACTTCAAACACTCTCATAAAATAACAGCGCAAACAAAGAGCACCATGGAGAAAACAGTAAAAGAAGCGGCCCACAGTTCCAAAAACTCATACCAAGAAACACTTCCCCAAACCCTACTGATCAAACCAATCGAAATCAAAAGGATTATAAAACAACTAAAAACCAAAAAATCCACCGGCTTAGACAATATCAACAACAAAAGTATCAAAAATCTACCAAACAAAGCCATAATACAAATCACTCATATTTTCAACGCCTGTCTAAACTTAGGGTACTTCCCAAACGCATGGAAACACGCAAAAATCGTTCCAATCCCTAAACCAGGCAAAGACCACAGCCTCCCCGAAAACTACAGACCCATCAGCCTGCTCAGCTGCCTGGGAAAAATTCTGGAAAAAAGTATAGCAAACAGAATAGACAAACACACAAACGATAACCACATAATCCAACCCTACCAATTCGGTTTTCAAAAATCACTGTCAACCACTCACCAACTCCACAGGTTGACAAACAATATACGGTCAAACAGAAATAACAAAAAATCTACCGGACTCGTCCTGCTGGACATCGAGAAAGCTTTCGACACTGTCTGGCAAGACGGTTTAATTTACAAACTGGTTACACTAAAATACCCACAAAACATCGTTAAATTAGTAGAATCATTCCTTAAAAATAGAAAAAACCAGGTTTTCATAGGAAACTCCTGCTCAAACATCTACACCCCAGATGCAGGGGTACCGCAGGGTAGTGTTCTCTCCCCACTACTTTTCAATATTTACATATCCGACATTCCAACACACACAAAATGTTCACAATTTCTATATGCCGACGACTTAGCAATAAGCTCCTCAAGTACAATGCCCAAAACGATAGTCACCAATTTAAACAACAGCCTCCGGAAATATGAAAAATATTGTAAAACATGGAAAATCAAAATTAACGCCGACAAATCAGAGGCAATTTTCTTTACACGAAGAAGTTGCCTGCGTCGCCTCCCAACTAGCCACACAAAAATAAACAAAACAAACATCCCATGGAAAGAATCAGTCAAATACCTCGGATTTCACCTAAACAAGAAATTAACCTATAAAACACACTTCGAACACGTAATAGAAAAATGCGAGAAACACCTAAAAATACTCTACAGCCTAATAAATAGGAGATCGAAACTAAATAACAAAAACAAACTGTTACTGTACAAAACTATAATCCGCCCCACCATCACTTATGCATCTCCCATATGGGCCACCAGCGCGAATACCCACAAAAAAAGGTTACAAAGAATCCAAAACAAATTCCTAAAAATTATTCTAAATAAGCCTCCATGGCATAGCACAGAAAAAATACATAAACTAGCTAAAATAGAAAAAATAGCTCAACACACCCTAAAACTCAACAAAAAGTACTGGTCCGCTTGCTGTAAAAACAAAGAATTGAAATACCGTCTTCAGTGACACAGTTAATTAGTAGATTAAAGTAGTAGTAGTTGTAGATAGTAGTTTAAATAATGTAAATAGTTTAGTCAGTAGGTAGGCTTAGGTATGTAAGGCATAGGAAAAAAGTCTTAGACAGGTCCAATGGGCCCCTGTCAAAATATCAAGAAAACAAATCAAACACTTAGGTACACTAACGAACAACACCTGAAAATAATAATGTGTAATAATTCTCAATAATAATGTGGAGAGGCCTTAGCCGAGCCCATTCGATTAATCAACCTCGATGTATTACGAAATCAACTCCCAATAAACGCAATTTATATTAAAAAAAAAAAAAAAACTTTTTCCCCAACCTTATAGTTATGGGTCCAGGGAGGATCTCGTGGTAGAGAATCTTTTTTACCGACATGCCCCTTTATCTGTTGTGTTTTTGTACACTCACACGGTTGTTGTTGAGATTTGTGCACATCACAAAAAACCAATCAACTCATTATCA
>NW_026454328.1:0-9476 GCF_943734635.1 Anopheles cruzii
CAGCGCCGCCGTTGCTATTTTCCGACATCATTATCGTAAAAGGCGCCGCGTTCGCGGGTTCCGTGCTTCAAACGGATCGCTACGGCGCCGAATATGGTGCCGGTGGCAACGTACGCGCTGTGTCATGGCACCACAATTATGCTGTCGAAGATGTCTTTTTTAATTACGCGCAGCACCGGAGAGAGATCACGTCGCGGGTGTGGCTCTCGGCAAGAGTAGAGGGGGCCTTACCGAAGGCCAAACGTGCCCGAAACAGGGCCCCTGGCCGTGTAGCTCATTAGTTTCTAGCCTCGCGCAAGGTACGCCGCCGGTCCAGAAGGATCTCGGATAAACAATAAGCTTTAATAAATAAATTTTAATAAATCCTCAGCCGTTTCCAGTGGCAACCTCTGTCTTGGTTGGTGAATGGTATTCAAACGAAGGAGCCTTTCTCTGTTTGGTGCATCGTCTCGAGGCACGTTGCCGCCCCCTGACGCTCCTGTGTCCTGAGGGTGTGGTGAAAAGAAAAGAGGGCTCCTTTCGAAGGTCTCGTCATCGCTGACAGGAGGCGAACTTCGCGCGAATGACAGGCACACCCGTCGGTGAACGTCGGTGAAAATAATTGGCCATAAGCGACGCCATTTCGTAGCGACCGGATAGCGACCACTGAATTGAACCCTAAACCTCAATCACGCCCGATATGAAGCCGGGGCCAACCGTTACGACGGGTTGGTGAATGTTTTTTAGCTGCCAATTTTCAGCATAGCAAAAGCTGCTGGAACGCTGTTGAAACGCAACGTCGGACGATGTTTATTCTGACTTGCGAACGGAATGGTGAAACAAAAAAGGAGGCGCACTCGGCGGCGGCGTGCCGTCGTGGGGTGTCAGTTCATTTTCGGGTGGTGCTCATTAAAATAATGAAAGAAAAAGTAGGTCCGGTTCGGTTGGGATATTTACCAAACAAATTTGGCTGACGTTTGGCGTATTGTTCGCGTACGTATTCGCGGTTTGTTGGCGAGACCGCGGTGTCCGGACACAGCCCGGGGCGCTTCGACGAAGGATGGTACGCTCTCTTATTCCGGCGCGCTCCGGAAATGGAACGCTTCCGGCGGTTTCGACGTAAAATTAATTGGTACTTGAAAGTTCGCCCGGTGAAAGTAGTTTGATCGTTTGATGCGTGGCCCGGCGTAAGTGGCCCGCCAATCGGTGGCAAGCCGATGAATATTTGTGGCTTTGTGGGGTGAAAAGTGGCAGAGGGCAATAAAAGCAGGAAATCCGATGGTAAGCGTGGTGAGAATATCAATCGGTTCAGTCTTCGGACCGGGTTTGGGTTTAATGGAGATCTGCTGTTGAAGCAATTACCGTAATATTTATGGCCTCGCCCAGGGATATTAAACCTTTTGCGGCCCGTGGGTGGCCAAAAAGGTCCTGCTGCCCTCGGCGAAAAAAGGACCCCAGCGAGCGAAGTGTTTAAAGCTACGCTAGATTTGCTTTACTCACCATTTGTCATTACGCGGCGCCCATTTATGATTTAATGCGGGCCAGTCAGCGAAAGTCGGGGCATACGTGCGAGACGGAATTCTCTCCGGCCGATACCGGGTTTTCCGAGAGGAAACTCAACACCAACAGCGCGCGTCTGTCCTGACGCTAGTGTGCTGGGTGAAAGGGCTTTGTTTGTTGGCGAAAGACAGTTTTTCAGGAGAATCTTTTCCGCACGACAACCCGACGAAGAGCTGGCGGTTTGGGCGAATAGGGAACGAATGGCAATAGGGAAACCGAAAACCACCCAAAAAAAATAACTAATGGAAAATCCGACACGATCGTGAACCCGCCAGAAAGCGTAAGAATTTGTGTTCGCTTTTTGTTACAAGCAAACGGAAGGAGATTGTGGGAGAGCGAAAGAGAGAAATCCGGAGACGGTTGAGTACATTTCCGGACGTCGCGTCCGGATTTGCTTTGGCTGTCTGCTGTGGTGTCACCCAGACCAACACGCGGACCACAACCGTCGGTACGCCAAGATTTAATAAGCGCAAAAAATGATGTTTCCCAATCTGTGTTTTGTCCCGTTCCGGCCCCGTCCTGGCGTTTGTTTACTCGTTCGGAGCAACTTTGCCCAGTGCGGGCACAACAATAAAACTGGCGGCTTGTAAACAATAGTGGCGCTGGGGCGTCCGTTTGGTTTAGTCGGTGCGCTGGGCCTAAAAATCATATTCATCCGCAAATCGACACAAACCGAAACCGTCGTCGAACCTGTAAACCGCCGCAGCCGCAGCTTGTCAAGAGCTGCTTTTCGGTAGGCTGCTCGAATTTCGTTTGGTGCCGACTGGCGGGATATAAATAGCGGGGGCACACACAGCAACAGTAATCGTAATTGTGGAACTTAAAAATAAGAAAGTAGAAACGTCTATTGTGAGCGATGCGCATGAATCTTTTTAGTGAGATTTTGGAAAGATTACGACCGAATGGGCGGGCAAAATATCTAATGCTTGATAGGTAGACAGTAGTAAAAGTTCGAGTTTCAAGTTCAAGGTTCCCAATTTTTCCTTCACTAAAAGTACTAAATTGTTGCGAGGAATCGTTAAAACCCAAATAAAATTACTAGCAACGATCCCGCTGGTGGCACTTATATCGGGAGCACCTCACCTCGAGAATCGCCAGAGGACGTTGAGAAGTGATTGGAAAAGTGAAAAATCCCATCGAATAAATCCGTGGATTAAACCGTGTTCCCGGTGCTCGCCACTTCTTGTACATCAAAGACAAAAATGTGCACCAACACATTGTTGTAATTTTTTATAAGGCTTTTTTGGAATAGGGCGCTTTTGGAATCGGGTGGAATCGGTTCCGCATTACATCCGACGGAGCAATGGTTTCATTTTAACGACGGTGCACTCTGGTGCTCTGGTAGAAGGAATTTAATCAAACGACAAATCCCGCAAGGTACGCAGGGTTGTCGGCAGGTTCCGACCGTGGGTTTGTCGAGGGAGCAATTATAGTGGTCACTGGAAAGGCAAGAACAGTTTTGAAATTAAAAGCTCCGAATGAATCCTGTCATTTTTACGTTTAGAAAATTGTGTCAGGCATCGCTCAAAATGGAGCCACCATTTTGTTGCTCTCGGGTCTCGGTTCCGATTACGGCGAGCGTTTAAAAATGCATATCGGGTCAGTTTGCCATGAAACGTGGACGAGGCGCTCCGTAATCCGCCACTGTCGAGGCAGACGTGTTTTTCCGCTCGATACGGTGCTTACTGGAATCGCCCGAAAAGATTTATTTCCCAATGTCACCTAAATGACACGTTCACCAAATGTCACTCAGTTTATTTTGGGGACACGAAGGACGACGATAGTCACGACAGGACGTTGAGGGCCACGGTTTGAGTGTGCGTTAGCCGAGTTGCGGCAGAGCTCTTGCCGGACGGCAATAACGCACCACGCGTCAACCGGAGGGTCCTTGAAGCCCTGGCCGGAGTTGGGTATCGAATTGTGGCGTATATTGTATAAATATTTCATTATTTTCACTCAGCGGCTCACTCACAATGGGTGAAATGGACAGTATCGAATGACAGTAAATGCTATCGCGCCGGCTGTCGGATGTACATATTTTTGCACAAACTTTTACGCCCCGCTCCGCCCAGTCATTCGTGGAGCGCGCGTTGACAGTGGCATGTGGCCAATCGTTGTCCTGTCGCTGGATCGGTTGTTTGTGGAAAGTGTTTTCATTCGGCAAAAACCGAACAAAATGGGCGATTTTCCACGAAATTTGATTTGGTTTTTCGTGTGTGTTCAGCAATTAAACAATATATCAGGCTGGGGAAAAAGTAATCCATTATTTTTTCGGTAGATGACTTAAGTGATCGATATCTCGTGAAGTATCGATCGTACAGTTTTAAATTTAGGCTTGTTTTAAAGCTGATACTTCACACTTAAAAAGATGCTTTCACTGTTTATTGTTTGTTCCATTCGTTTGTGAGTTATAGGGTGTAAACAATGGAAGTCACCAAAGAAAAAATTGGGTATATTTTACAACTTTTGTCCGATAAAGGCGAAATATTAAGCTAGGCCGCTGAAATTTTGCATGGTGTTCATGGTGCCGATGCTCTAACAGCTAGTTACGTTAAGTTTTGGCTTTGTTGACCCTATTCAGTTTTATTTTATGTTAAAGCCTGGGCAGATACGTCAACGAAAATGTCGATAAAATCACAGAAATAATCAAAGTTGATCGGCATGTTGGTAGTCAGAGCATCGGTCAGGAGCTGAAGATTAACTATCAAATAGTTTTAAGCCATTTGCGCAAAGCTGAATTTAGAAAGAAGCTCGATGTTTGGGTGCCACCCTATTTACACCAAAAAACATGATGGCTCGAATTTCCATCGGCGAAGTTTTGGCTAAACGGAATGAAAACGAACCATTTCTTAAACGGATAGGTACTGGGGATGAGAAATGGGATACATACGACCATACTGTGTGAAAATAATCATGGTCTAAGCGCGGTGAAGCATCTTAACCGGTGGTCAAACCAAGACTCACGGCCAGGGAGGTTCTACTGGGTATATGGTGGGACTCGAAAGGAATCGTTTATTATGAGTTGCTCCCGTGTAGCCAAACATTAAATTCAGATCCTTACTGTCAATTACTGCACCGTTCAAAGCTAGCAATTGCCCAGAAACGACCAGAATCGGCCAACGGAAGAGGTTTTGTGTTCCATTAGGAAAACGAAATGTCACGCACGTCTTTAGTGATTCACCAGAAAGTCCGAGATTTTGTTTGGGATGTTTTAATGCATCCACCGTATAGTCCGGACCTTTCACTAAGCGAATGACACATTTTTCCCGCATTACAAAATTTCCTGAGTGATGAAAAACTGAGATCAAAAAAGGGTTGTGAAAATGGATTACTCCAGTTTTTCGTCAATAACGACTAAGTCTTTTACAAAAGAGGCATTACCAGCCTACCTTTGAAAAGACAACAAATTTTCCAACAAAACGGTACATATTTGACGTAAATCGGACCATCGGAAGTATCTTAAATAATGTTTTGAATTTCACCCAAAAATAATGGATTACTTTTTCCCCAACAGTCTCGAACAAACCACCGTCGGGAGCGGTTGTTTGCTCGTCTCCATCCAGGTGTGATAGTGAACAAAAGCAAAGAGTTAGACACAGTGACAGTGCTAGCCAGGGGCCGGCTACCGGAAAAAAAATGGCTCTAACAAGCAAACTGAAACGGCCGATAGAGAGCGGGCTGCGCAGTGAAAGTAAGAGAAGCCGCGAGCCGGTGGCTAGCGAAAATATTTTCGAAGCTCTCCCAATGGATGACAGCGGCGATCTGCAAATACCAAGGGAGAATATTTCCAAACACGAGCAGAAAAACTCCACTCCGCCACAAACAGAATCTAAAAAAACTCCACCGATATACGTAACGGGCACATCGGTAGGAGATGTGCACAGCAAATTAATAGCCGCAGGAGTCATCAAATACATGACAAATGTCACCAGAAAGGGAATTCAGGTACAAGTAACCACGACACACGACTTCAACAAGGTGGTGCAGGCCCTACACGCGCGCAAAGTGCAATTTTACACTTTTCAGCTACCCGAGAGTAGAACAACAAAAATAGTACTGAGCGGTGTGGCCGACTGCGACATCGAGGAACTAAAAACCTCGTTAAACGAAAAGGAGGTCTACCCAAGCGAAATCAAAAAGCTAAACATCAGAAACAAGAGGTACGATGATCAGGCCACATTTTTATTACACTTCCCCGTGGGCACGGTAACGCTCGGGAATTTAAAACTGATCCACGCGATCCGATACTGCAAAGTAAGATGGAACCACTACCACACAAACGGCACACCAATGATGTGCAGAAATTGCCTCAAGTACGGCCACGGAGCCAATAACTGTTACACACAGCCGAAGTGCCTGAAATGTGCAGGGGCACACAAAGCAGATGATTGCCCACACGCCGAAAAAACGGTGGAAGAAAAAGGCAGAATTCCCGAACACTTGTTAAAGTGTGCAAACTGTAACGGCGGTCACACCGCCAACTATTATAAGTGCCCAGCGCGTCCACAACGCACACCAACGCCTACAATCTATCGTCCCGCTCCTAAGCTCGACGAAACCAACTTCCCATCCCTGCCGTCTCACCCACATCTACCAAGTGAACAAGCGGCAGTTCCAAAAAACTCGACATATACAAACAGATCCGCACAGTGGGCCAATCAAGGGCCAAATCTATTTTCAGCAGACGAAATAACAAACATAATAACTGATACCTTCTCACTCATGAGAAACTGTAATAGCAAAGAACAACAAATCACAGTGATTTTCCAAGTCATCCAGAAATATTGTTTCAATGGATAAATCAAATTCACTCAAAATTTGCCACTGGAATGCAAACAGTATTTCAAATAAAAAACTTGAAATAATCCACTTCCTAGAAAGCAATAAAATTGACATAATGGCAATAGCCGAAACTTACCTCAAACCTGAAATCAAACTTACAATCCCCGGCTATAACATACATAGAAAAGACAGAAATGATGGCAGCAAAGGTGGAGTAGCTATCCTGGTGCGGCGAAACATCAAACACAATATTCTTCACGACCTCAAATTAGAAAAAATAGAATCTATCGGAATCTCGGTTATCACAAAAAAAGGAAACATCAATATCACATCAGTATACCACCCGGGAGGAAATAAGGACCTCGAAAAATACAAAAACGACATAAGAAAACTGACGAAAAGCAACAAAAGCTACTTCATCTGCGGCGACCTGAACGCCCGACATCGAATGTGGCACTGTAAAACGTCAAATGGGGCAGGCAGGATCCTGTTTGAGTTGAGTCAAAGAGGAAACTTCGCCATCCACCACGCACAGACACCCACACATTTCCCCAAGTGCAATAGATTCTCACCATCGACAATAGACCTAACCATCACAAACGGAAATCATGAAATGTCAACACCTATCACAATAGCCGAACTCTCATCCGACCATGAACCAGTAATTTTCAACATAAACCACACAATCACAATAGAAAAACCGACGAAAAAGATCTACGACTACAGCTCAGCAAACTGGAAACAGTTCAGAAAATGCATAAACAACGAAGTAAACATTCAAAACATGAACCACCTTACATTAGATACCACTCAGAAAATTGACCAAACGATAAACGAGCTCACAACAACAATTCAAAGCGCCCACAAAGCATCAATACCACTCATCACACCTGGACAGTATAACATCAAACTCCCAGAAAATTTAAAACAAATGATCAAAGTCAAAAACATGCTCAGAAGAATATGGCAACGAAACCGAAGAAACAAACTAGCAAACTCGTGCTTCACTTCACTGGAAAAAACGATCAAAGAAAAAACAAATATAATACGAAACGAAAGCTGGGACAAAACACTATCCAACATCAACACCAAACATAACAACAACAAAACCCTATGGAAGATAGTAAAAAATTTAAAAAACCAAAAACAAACAATCCCGCCTTTAAAAATGAACGGAAATCTCCTAATGAGTTCAGAAGAAAAATGTGAGGCTATAAGCTCACACTTCAAACACTCTCATAAAATAACAGCGCATACAAAGAGCACCATGGAGAAAACAGTAAAAGAAGCGGCCCACAGTTCCAAAAACTCATACCAAGAAACACTTCCCCAAACCCTACTGATCAAACCAATCGAAATCAAAAGGATTATAAAACAACTAAAAACCAAAAAATCCACCGGCTTAGACAATATCAACAACAAAAGTATCAAAAATCTACCAAACAAAGCCATAATACAAATCACTCATATTTTCAACGCCTGTCTAAACTTAGGGTACTTCCCAAACGCATGGAAACACGCAAAAATCGTTCCAATCCCTAAACCAGGCAAAGACCACAGCCTCCCCGAAAACTACAGACCCATCAGCCTGCTCAGCTGCCTGGGAAAAATTCTGGAAAAAAGTATAGCAAACAGAATAGACAAACACACAAACGATAACCACATAATCCAACCCTACCAATTCGGTTTTCAAAAATCACTGTCAACCACTCACCAACTCCACAGGTTGACAAACAATATACGGTCAAACAGAAATAACAAAAAATCTACCGGACTCGTCCTGCTGGACATCGAGAAAGCTTTCGACACTGTCTGGCAAGACGGTTTAATTTACAAACTGGTTACACTAAAATACCCACAAAACATCGTTAAATTAGTAGAATCATTCCTTAAAAATAGAAAAAACCAGGTTTTCATAGGAAACTCCTGCTCAAACATCTACACCCCAGATGCAGGGGTACCGCAGGGTAGTGTTCTCTCCCCACTACTTTTCAATATTTACATATCCGACATTCCAACACACACAAAATGTTCACAATTTCTATATGCCGACGACTTAGCAATAAGCTCCTCAAGTACAATGCCCAAAACGATAGTCACCAATTTAAACAACAGCCTCCGGAAATATGAAAAATATTGTAAAACATGGAAAATCAAAATTAACGCCGACAAATCAGAGGCAATTTTCTTTACACGAAGAAGTTGCCTGCGTCGCCTCCCAACTAGCCACACAAAAATAAACAAAACAAACATCCCATGGAAAGAATCAGTCAAATACCTCGGATTTCACCTAAACAAGAAATTAACCTATAAAACACACTTCGAACACGTAATAGAAAAATGCGAGAAACACCTAAAAATACTCTACAGCCTAATAAATAGGAGATCGAAACTAAATAACAAAAACAAACTGTTACTGTACAAAACTATAATCCGCCCCACCATCACTTATGCATCTCCCATATGGGCCACCAGCGCGAATACCCACAAAAAAAGGTTACAAAGAATCCAAAACAAATTCCTAAAAATTATTCTAAATAAGCCTCCATGGCATAGCACAGAAAAAATACATAAACTAGCTAAAATAGAAAAAATAGCTCAACACACCCTAAAACTCAACAAAAAGTACTGGTCCGCTTGCTGTAAAAACAAAGAATTGAAATACCGTCTTCAGTGACACAGTTAATTAGTAGATTAAAGTAGTAGTAGTTGTAGATAGTAGTTTAAATAATGTAAATAGTTTAGTCAGTAGGTAGGCTTAGGTATGTAAGGCATAGGAAAAAAGTCTTAGACAGGTCCAATGGGCCCCTGTCAAAATATCAAGAAAACAAATCAAACACTTAGGTACACTAACGAACAACACCTGAAAATAATAATGTGTAATAATTCTCAATAATAATGTGGAGAGGCCTTAGCCGAGCCCATTCGATTAATCAACCTCGATGTATTACGAAATCAACTCCCAATAAACGCAATTTATATTAAAAAAAAAAAAAAAACTTTTTCCCCAACCTTATAGTTATGGGTCCAGGGAGGATCTCGTGGTAGAGAATCTTTTTTACCGACATGCCCCTTTATCTGTTGTGTTTTTGTACACTCACACGGTTGTTGTTGAGATTTGTGCACATCACAAAAAACCAATCAACTCATTATCA
>NW_026454329.1:0-9475 GCF_943734635.1 Anopheles cruzii
AAACAAATGGTCCCTTCCCTTTGGGCATCCACCTGCTAAGCCAGTTGTGCCCAAATTAGACCATCTCGAGACCTACTTTTATGGGTAGAATCGGCCGTACCCTAAGGAAGGCAGCAAGTCCTTTAATCGAGACCGGGCAATAGAATAAAGTATTCACTCCTCCGTGTAGTCTGCACAGCATAAAACCCAGCGGGGAGTAACGTGAACTTCAAAAGGACATGTCCAGCGAGAGGCCTTGAAACATACGGCGCAAGACCAGGATTCGGTTTGCAATAAACCACGCACAGTGCAGCACTTGGCGTATTTAAAATGGGTTTCCTTCCACGTCATCGCCGTATCGATGTGGCCTATGTTGGTTCAGCTTCCCCTTTCGGAGAGAGCATTAGCTTCGAGGCGACCGAGGGACCCTCTTTTACTGTGGCAAAAATTTCCCGAGAGCAATATCCTTTACTATGCGCGCGGCACGCTTGTATCGCTTAAAGTACGTTACAAAAATATGTAAAAAAAACTTCCCAAACACACACCGACAGGCACGCGCACCGACAGCCAGGCCCCCACACACGATAAATGAATCAAAGGATATAGGAAAACAATCTACCGGCCCTCGGGGGCCAAGTCTGAATCATCGCACGTTGCCGCTTACGCACATCCCTTCGGCAAATTCGTATCCGGTGCCCGGCACTGGAAGCCGGCGTCGTCGTCGTCGTCCGAAGGGGCCTGTTATTCGCAATGTGCTGAATTCGGTGCAAAAATTAGGGACACGCGTGCCCGGAACCGGGCCCGGGTGTAGGAAAAAGTACAAAACACGTATCCAGAGAGATTGACGTAAGCCGAGCGCCGACCTTAACACTGCCACTGCCTCTGCTGTGCCGCCGGGCGTCGTCGTCACCAGGGCGCGGTATCCTTCCCCGATTCGTTTGTGTGTGTATGGCGGCGGCGGCGGGGCGAGAGTGCTCGACTTTGGCCCATAAATTTGCACGCAACCCTCGCGCACCTCAGGACTTCACATGTTGGAACCCCTTTTTTCCAGGGAGTCATTCGAAACACATCAAACTGCGGGAGGTTGTGTACCGTTTTCTGGGGGGTACGAACCCGACGATCCGGTGGGGGGGAAAACCGCTCTGTGGTGTGCCAGAGCCCCACCACACGTCGCAACCCGGGAGAACGAGAGGGAAAGAGCCCTCCGCTGGAAAGGAAAAGTTTCAACTCTTTTCCCGTACCATTTAAATGATGCCGGATTTAAAGTGTTGTTGGTGTCGTTAAAATCCCGTTACCAATACAATCGCAGCGGTGCCACGGAAAGGAACCGTATGTCGGGGGCTGGCGGGTGCCATATACTGGAAACCTACAGGACCTCGCCGACGACGGAGGAGAGCAGATAGTCCACGCGTCCCTCCCTGTTGACTTCTTTAATTCTTGGTCGGAACAAGGGGGCGAGGGAGCGCGTTAGACAAATGGGGCCGAACGTGTGGTTGGGCAAACTTTACGGGGTTGACGACACTGCATTCGATACCTCGTTTTATTGCTGGAGCTACGTCAAGGCTTTAAATCAAGTTGACACAACTTACCTGCTGTCTCTGCTAGCGTATGCCGTATGATATCTGGAACGATTAAAACATAAGGGTTACTCAGTCAGTTTGGGAGAAGTTGTGGATGAACAGTGACACATTTGGTGTCGTGAAAGTTGGTGTCAAGGATAATATACTGGATTGGTTTTATTCAGGATCATGGGTGTTAGAACCAAGTATCATCCATAGTGATGAGTCGACGCCCAAAATCCATTTTATCCGACATGTTACAGTATTTTTCACAATGGAAAAAACCAAGTATCGTGCAGTGATTGAATTTTTATTTTTGAAAGGTTTAAAAGCAAAGGAAAATTATGAACGAATGTTGAAAGTGTATAAGGACTCATTACCTTTAATTAGGTGGTTAAAAGGGGCAGTTATGAGTTTAGACGTGGTCGTAGTAGCCTTCAAGACGAACCATGTCAAAAACGTGAAAAAAAGGCACAACATCGGAAATCGTAAAACAATACAGGGTATCGTTTTCGAAAATCGTCCAATCACTGATACAAATGAGGTACAAGACCTAGCCAACTCATTGAGCAGTATAACCAATATTTTGACTGGAGTTTTGAGTTCGAGAAAGCTGTTTGCAAAATGGCTGCCGCATTCGCTAAAAAGCCATTCGAATGCATCTTTCTTCACAACATTTAAAGCGTTTTCGATTGGATAAAGTTGATTTTGTGCATTGAATCATCACTAGGGACGAGACTTAGGTCTATCACCATGATCCTGAATCAAAACAAGAGGTTAAGGAGTGGTGTGAACCTTTTTCTTCAGTTCCGAAACGACTTCGTCCAGAAATTGCCTGAAAAGATGTTAGCATCAGTTTTGTGGGATGCGAATGGAATTTTGCTAACGGATTACTTGCAAATTGATAAAACAATAAATTTTGACTATTTTTGTAACATTTTAGAGCAACTGAAAGCGAAAATTCGTGAAAAAAGACCCGCACTGCAAAAGAAAAAAAACCTCTTCCATCAGGGCAACGCGCCATGTCAAAAGAGCATTTCGAAAATGGCAAAAATCCATGAATTAAAGTCCGAATTGTTGGAGTATCCCCCGTATTCACTAGATTTGGATCCCAACGGCTTCCAACTGTTTTCAAACCAAAAAAAAATCGTGCGCGGAAAGGGTTTTTCATCAAATAATGACGTCATAACAGCTGTAAAAATAATCTGTGACATGTCGATACTAAATGGCTTGTAAAAAAAAACTAAGTGACCGATTGAAATAAAATTTTACATACGTTCATTCGAAGAGTGTACCAATCCAACAAAAAAAAGTTAGACTCCTACCAGCGCCCTCTGGTATCTAGGCGCAAAACTTATTGAACACGCTAGTAAATGCTTTGTAAAAAAAATTAAGTGGCCGATTGAAATAAAACTTCACATACGTTCATCTGAAGAGTGTACCAACATAACAAAAAAAAATAAGGCCAGTAGCAGCGGCCTCTGATATCAAACCGCAAAACTTAATGAGACGCCAGTAACAAAAAACAGGATGTGATGATTATTATTTTCCACTTGTCTATGGACAACAATTCTTAAGATACGAGCAAGACAACTATGACAGAACTATTACCGTCAACTACACTGATGCAGTAGCTTCCATGGGATGCAGTCTACTGTAAGTGGGCCTCTGACAGACTCCGCTACGCAGAGCTTAAGCGAAACACTTCATCGAGATAGGACCAGAAACATGGAAAAGCCGAATGTTGAGAAGATCGTCCCCATCCGGGGGGAGATGTTGAGCGTCACGAAATCCACGAACCTCATTACGGGTGACTACTATGATACTTCTCTCAAATAACGGTTGCCACCAGGCCAGTTCACGCTCGTTCTGCTCGTCTCGTCGCGTGTAAAGTGAACCCCAATTTCCCGTGCGCCGCCGCCAGCAGGACTGAAAATCGACGACATCGTGGCGCGCGGTCTGGCGGACTTACTTCCCTCCCATTGAGCAGGCCCCTGCCATCGAAACATCGATCTTCCGGTGTGCAGTGTGCTGCGAACACGCGAATCGTGAAGAACCGCGTGTGGCGCACAGTTCTTCGATTAACTCGATACTATCGACGACAACAGCGCGCTCAAAGCCACGCCACTTTTCCCACTGGCGCCACCGCCAGTAGTGCCAGAAGAGTACACCTCCGTGTCGGTGGGGAAGTCATCAGCAGCATATAATCAGTGGTGTAATAGCACATAAATATACACCATCTATGGGCCGGCCCCGCCACTCAAAACAACTCTATCGTGCGCCGCTGTTGCGGTGGCTGGTGCTGCACCATCAACTTGCCGTACAGCACACAACATAGCACAGCACACACAGCATAAGGTTCCGTCGTTGTTGTGCTGTGCAATTTAACGACCCGCCAACGACGACGACGAGACGCAACCATTTCGATTCTTTAATTTCTCTCTAATTCGTCATCCGTGCCACAGGCCGGGGGACAGGAAATGGGAAAGCAAGTATCCGGCCCCGGCTTCCCGGCCAATGTCAAGAGAGTGTGGAACGCGTTAGGGCCGCGCTGCCGGATGACTGGCGTTTAGGGTCGGAATGGTTCGAAGGGCAGACCGAGCAAGGAATTGCAAATGTTGGCAAAGATTCCTAGTTTCCAAGAATTCTTTCGCTTCGCGTAAAGCAGACGAGGAGATAACAAAATTTTGGAAGTGACCTTCGTAGTTTATTGCTTACAAAAAGGATCGTTTCCGGTAATGGACACTGACTGCTGGGTACACCTTCAGCGGACATCATAAAAACGTTGTGAAAAATATTCCAAAACGATGCGAAGAAATTCGTATTTTTGAAACCTGTTGCAACTGTTGAAGTGCTAGTCAGTTAGTGGATTCGTCGTAACTCGTAAGTTATCTTATTAATTGTATAAATAGTTTTTGAACACACGCAATATTTATTATTATTGTAGCAACTGTAAAAACGGAGCATATTCAACATTCATCCATTTCTATGCGAAAGACACTACGTCAACTTGAACGAAAAACTTCAAGTTGATGTTAATGTCGCTGTGAACTTCAACAGAGCTCCTGAATGCTAACTCCAGAATCTCGTTCACCGTATCATTCTTTTTTACTTGATCATACCGGCATAAAAAGCCCGCATTATCGTTCCTCTATAATCCGCTGGTCTGCTTGACAACTGCCGTAAACGATTCTATGACTTCAAGTGCCACAACAGAAGTCACAGATTTTTGGGATCACTTCAAGTGCATGTTTCAGATCGGCCATCATCATATCAACCATTCCAGCTTCGTTCACACAACATCTCATGCGACTCTGGATAAAGGCCACTCAATTGAGCCACATTATTGAACAATTAATGGCGGAATAGAAATTCCATTGCGGTCTCACAGATGGTATCCACCAATCTAGAAGAAGACAGTCCACGACGAAGCATCTGAAATGGTGGTGTACCTACGGGTTGGTTCCTGCTACCGTTATCGAACTAAGAGCACCACACCAAGAACATATTGTCAAGACTTTTCCGAACGACAGTTTTATAACTTGTTTAACCCATTAATGGCGAGCGAGAACGAAGGGCGCATCCAGCACGGCACCAACTGTGACGCGCAGAGACACAGCTTCACATCAATCAATTACTCGTTTCGCCGGCACCGGGACTGGCTCTGGGTAAAGGAACCTCCGCGAGGGTGCCGAGGAATTTGCAGTCTACCCCAGAAGCTTCTCCCAGTCCCGGTATGTAACAGATTGAGCCTGATGACTCCAACAAAGGCCTATGCTCCAGCAGCTTTCACTTTTGTGGCTTATGTAATAAATTCTACAATAATTGACCACAAAACAGCGGTGACTGCTGCTGCGCCGAATTTATCATTTTCCCCCCTCAATTGGTAGCATAAAAAAACAAATTCTTTCAACCGGCCCGTTGTGGCCCGTCTCCTGTGGGCGACCCACAACCCACCACCATAACTTTCTTTCTCGTTGCGCTTTTTTTACCGTTCGCCGCCGGTTGCAGAGAGCGTATTTATAGCTCCTCTTCCAGTGTGTGGTTCCAGCAGAATTCCTTCGTCGATTGAAGCCGCGCATCCTCCAGTAGAACTTGTGACCAGCATTTCTGCAGGGCAGACGACGTCCCACACGTCCCGAGGTCAGCAGCGGACCCGGCTAAATTGGTTAACCGGCCGCTGGCCAAGCAAAACGGAGCATAAATGGTGAACAGTACTGAACTGCTACCAATTCGATGACATGACGTTTGGGCGCGCGCGGCATATGGCTCGATGGTGACAGAATTAATTGGATGGCCGGTGATGCCCAAACGGCAACGGGGGCAACTGCAACCACATATTCCCGGTCGATAGCGATAGGAAACCTTTTTATTGGTGAGCTTTCCCTTTTTTAATTTTCTAATTTATCATCAGCTTGATCAACGCTTTGTTTGATGTAAATTTAAAAAAACATTATAAATATATCACAAACAGAAATAGGGACCTGAGAAATCCGACATACCAACCCTACACAGCTTTGATGAAAATTGCAAATAATCCCATACAAATTTACAAGAATTTTCAAACCATTCAGAGCTGGGAAGATGTATCCGATGAAATATAACCTTTAAAAGCCACATTGGTCCATTCATCATTTTGCCCTGAATTACATAATAATGTTGAGTCATAACGGGGTGCTGTTCCGACAACCGCCCAATAGAACATGCTCGATACGAATCAGAAGCTCGAGAAGTCGCTCGATTGTGGCACGGAAAGTTCGCCGATTGTTCATTCACACTCCAGTTTCTCGGAAACGGGAACCACTTCTACACATCTCCGTCCGCCGTTCTCAATTGATGAAAGTCTGAAAGGCGCACCAACGATCCACGGGTGCTCGTAAATTCTTTCCAACCCCGCGGTTTCCGCTCACATCCATCGACACCGTAAATAAACACATGTGAAACATCTTGCAGGAATTCCCGCCGTCCCGGGCCACACAACAGAGTTCGAGCCGAGCCAAGTCCAGCTCTCGGGGGGTGTTATGTCTTCGCGGTTCCTCGCGGGTTCACGAACCGGAAAGTGGCGCTGCCTTCACACATGGCAACTATCAGCGCCACGCGGCAGAAACCAGTGGCAGGCCCACACTAATTTGTTCCTTTTTATCCTCTCCCAAGCGTGAACCGAATATCGGAGCCTCACAACGGAGCCGGAGCGGGAAATGTTTGGAATGTTGGCTCTTCCCAGAGTCAACCGATAAAGTGTTACAAAAATGGGTCCACATCATCGTCAGAGCTAGTCCCATCGAAACAGATATAGTCATAATAGTCAGTGCCCTCGAATGCTAGAGGTCACCCCGTGCGAGTTCCCATAACCGCCCGTTCGTTCATACCGGGAGGCTAACGTAATTCAATTAACCCAATCAATGGTCTTTCAATATCTGATTTGCGTAGTTCAAGTTCTGTTTGATTTGATAACATAGCTTCGGGCGACGGCCACAACACGCTCTCGCGAGAGTGTGCTGCAGGTCAAGAAGCCAATGGCCGCCGACATCTTAGCCGCCGAGACCAGCATCTTGTTCGCCGCGCGTCTCGCCCTCTTGGGAACCAGAAATCCGTCGGGAAGTGAAAGCGATCGGCATAGAACGCCGGGCGATCGGAACCCAACCGATCAGAGGTCAACAGCTCGAGTGGGGCAGCGTAAAGGAAGATGACAGCTATCGATGATGTTGAAATGCTGCCGTAACTGCCACCGTCAACGTCGCTTCGCTTCGCTGGCACACCCCGGGGGCGGCCTTTGCTTCTTGGTTACTTTGCACCTAGGGAGAGAGCTAGGGAGAAAGCAACGGATGGCCCCGGCTAGGTCTAGGCAATTCGTTAAGAGCCCTCCATCACCACACAGCGGGTTCTGACTTCTTCCTGCTGTGGTCACCCCGTCGTGGGTATCCCTGTCAAAAGCGCCAAGTGACCGATTGACCTATCTGCGCGTAGAGGGCCTCCTCCCAAAAGGAATCGTACACTAGAGAGCACACACACACGGGGGGAATGGTGAGTGTGTGCTTGGTTAACCGCAAGTCCGCGAAATCGGAGCGAACGAAGCAAACGGCGATTGTGACATAAAAGGAACGGTACCCGAGGGCCTCGCGGCGTGAAAGGTAAATCGCCGCGCCGCACAGAGAACAAAGAAAATAGACACATCTTGAAGGAGAAGAAACACGGACGCAAGCCTTTTGCGTACCGCGCGCTAGAAGATGGATTGTGTCTGATACGGTGTGTTCGCGGTCTCACTGATCGGTGCCATTTTTTTAGAGCAACAACCGCCACAGGGAAAGCTCAGCACACAGCAACATCTGACGCCTTTTTTTAATGGACATCTGCTTGTAGTCACAGGCACAAAATTGATGATTTAATGGGAGTTCCTCGGCAATGGTAATTTATACACGTCTTTGAGGATTTAACACGTATCCGGGCGGAGACTGGGCACAACTCTTGGGGTCTGCAGTCCTTTTCTCAGTTGTTTTAGATTTATTGGTCAATCCTCTAATCTTAGAAAAGATAGTCCCAATAATGCAACAAGAGTGGAACCCGTGACCTCCTAGCTGACAGCAACAAACCGCTGTCCCCGGAGCTGCCACTAGGTAGAGATTCGCTATTGGTGTCCATATACCACCGTATCGAGAACTTTTTGTTGCTATCTACCGTTTCCACAGCATAGAGAGCCATCGGCCCGATGAGTCACCCAATCGGGAACGGGCAGGCGCAACATCTGCTGCCATCTCATTGTACACAACGTGCAATGACGGTGGTGATGATGATGATGATGTTGATCATGAAAGTGTTTCAAACAGCATCCACACACCAACTGGCGGGCACTCCACGGCAGCTCCGGTGGCCTGTACAACTCTCTCGGCTAGACCTACATTAAGAAAGGAGAGCACATGGCGCGCCATGGGGTGTAGTAGTAGAGAACAACGAAAGGGCGGCCACAGAGTGGGGCGGTCGTGAGGTGGAACATTAAAATTTCAGCTCCACGCCGTGGCGCGTTGTTGAATGCCCAATCCGCGAGTTCTGCACACGCTCCCAGTGGCGGCCTCAGAGAGAGGATTACGCGCCGAACATCGCACCGTTTAATTCCATCTATGGCGACGCCGACTACCGAGGGATGGTAATGTTTTTTTGTATCGTTTCTTCATTTCGTTCGTTACTTGTGGCGTTCGGATTCCCCATCGGATGTTACGACCTGCGACGTAGGAGCTTCGTGAATTTCGTGCGTTGTTCTGTTTTATTATTTAACAGAATAAATCGCAAGGAATATTGCTGTGATTTACTTTCTTTTTAAATGTTGTCCGTTGCTGTTGTTCCCTCATAAAATGGCTTGTTCTTATGTCGATATGAAGAAAGGAAAGAAGGGCTAACAGACAACACTCGGGTCGACCCGTCTATTTGATGTTTTGGTAGATCAAAATTGGTCTTCTTTCTTGGAATTCGTCTCTTCACGAACCTTTCAGACAGATATTTTGGACATCAAAGGGTTGCAGACTATCCGCCATTCGACGTCCTACGTTACTCCAATTCCTTCTGTGGTACCTCAAACAACCAGACATCCCGGTAACATCAATCTCCTGGGGTGTATATTTAACACGGTAACGATCCTCGCACTTTCGGCTGATGCAAAACAAACACCATCGATACTTGTCGCCCACTAACCCATAGAGCATTTTGTGGTTGTCCGAATTTTCAGTTCCGAAGTTACCCCCAATCTTGATGACGTTTTGACCTTTATGCTGTACAGAACAGAGAAACGTACCGCGTCCCGGTGAATTACGGGGTCAATGTTACGGGGGGTTATGAATTGAGTAGAATGAGAGAACCATCAAAATCTGATACAGCCACGCGGGTTCCGATCAACGCCGCAGTGGCGGGCGATAGATACGGACCGTAGGTTTATTGGACCAGTTCCG
>NW_026454330.1:0-4442 GCF_943734635.1 Anopheles cruzii
TTGTCTATTATTCAATTAGTTTTCCATTGAGCGGAGCGCAAACCCCGCGAACGGATATTTCTTCTTCGACTTCGATTCGGTGCATCGATTGCGATCGGTCGTGAATGCACCAAGCGCGCGCGCGGGGATCGTGCACACCGCATCTCCGCGCAGTGTGTTCCAGTTTTTAGCAGCCTTTTCCACGGGCTCGGGTTTTCCTCGGTGGACGGAAAACCCCGAATGCGCTGTGCTGTGCAAAAAGGCAACAGCATTTGGCGCGCGCATAGAAATTGCGCCGCCGCCGCGAGAGGCACAGCCTTTGCCAATTTGCGCCGGAGCTTGAAACTAAAGAAGCAGCAATTAAGGATCGAAACGGACACACTGGCTACCAGACTAATGCCGGGCGTGCTGATTGAAGAAAAATGGTTTCGTGCAAATGATTTTCATTGGCCCCCATTGGAAACTGGGGATGGAAGCGGGAAGGTAGTCGTAATGTAAGCAGGAAAGTAAATTGAAAAGATTGCTAATGAAATGTGCTAACAGCTCTCAATTGTGATCAAACCCTCAAATTTCGGGTTTAGAAAACATAAAAACCATGAAATTCTTGCCGATCAAACAAACCACAAGCTACTAAAAAGGACCAAAGGCTAAAGGAAAAATGATAGAGATAAACAATGAACTATACAACTCGTCAAAGAATAAAAGACAAAAAGAGGCCTGTCGATGGTAAACTGTTCCTATCCATGCATTTGACAAATCAGTGCTGTGATTGAGTTTGAACCGAAATCGAACAGTAAAAAGCGCTCGTAGCTCCCCAACAAACGAAATCATTTCCGCCCCGCGGGCGCCATTCTGTCACGGAGCGGCGGGAACAGCGAAAAAAATGCGCGCCCCTTGCGCCCGCGACAAGCGAATAAATTTCCCAATTATTCGCTCCACGATCGATCAGGTGGGTGGTGACCGGAGGATAATAATGTCCAGCCATAAAATATTCAATCGAATTTCGGTTCAGCTTTGCGTGGCCAAAAGTGCGCCTCCGGCCAAAAGCGTGTGTGGCATTGAGTTTGCTGTACTTTTTTCCCCGAAAGCGAGTCTCGTTGGGTTTGCCTTCGTTTTCAGCCACATAAAATCGGTCGCCCACGGAATACGGAATACGTGCGTGGTGGTGCGATTATGCACTTTTCCCCGTGCAACGCGCAAATTTTGGAGCCCGCCTGGCGGCGGTTGAAAATTTTTTTTCCAAATTTTTCGTCCATATCCGAAAAAAAAGCTCATTCTCTATTTTCATTTCGAACCGAACCGCTTTTTTATGCTGGACCATCCCAATCTGGATGAACGATGCCTGTGTGTGTCCTGTGCAATGGCCCCAAAAGTATTTTAATTTTCGAAACCCACCCCAGGGAGGGTGGCGAGTGTCCGCCGGGAGACGCGCGTCCCAGTGCGATAGCGGCCGACACAAAATGTACATTATTATTGCAATAAAAATGCATTAATGGGACCCAAAAAAGGCACTGGGCACGTCGGACACACGTCGGTGACCCATTGCGGGTGCCGCAGCGAGCAGGAAAATTGATTTTTAAAATTTATTGTCTTGGAAAACTTTCGGTCAGCGCGCGTGCGGCTGGCGAAGGAGCGAAATTAATGAGTTTCATGTTGCCAACCCGGCCGCGGCCTTTGTTGGCCGCACGCGCGATGCTTTATGTCCTGCAGCAGCCACGCTGGTGGTGCTGCTGCTGGTGGAGCTGGCGGTGCACTATGCATCGATGCACTTTCGCTGAGTGCACTTTTCCGCACCGGGACCAACTTTGATCACACTTCCGAACGGCGCACGGACGACGAGATGGCGGTGGTCGGGAATGTAAAATTAATTTTCACAATTACGAACCGCGCTGCGTCGCACTGAAGGCTGCACACTCTAATGCACACACCGCGCTTCGTGCTGTGAAGTCTTGAAATGGCCAAAAAATGAGCCCGACGACGACCGGGCGCCCGCTAATGAGCACACATTGTATCATTTTTAACGACTGAATTACGAGTGCAAAGTTTTGTTGGACAGCGACATAAAACATTGCCTTTTTTGCACCAGCACGGCAAATCCACGTTAAAGCTCGCGTACCGTTTCACAATTTACGGGACCACCGTAAAACATGTTGGATTTCAGCAATTAAAATTACCACTTCCTTTCCTGGAAGCAATACAAAATTTATGTTCTGCCTTCAAAACGATGTTCAACTAATTTAATCTGCAGAAACAAGGTACCAAAAATTACGTCGGCAAATAAAGAACCAAGGCAAGAACGGCGTTCAGCGACTCGATTTCGCTGGGTTTGGCAATCAGTGCGCATCGCATGTGTAGAAGCACAAAAATCTCAGCCGTAATATCTCAATCGGGGCCGACCGAGTCCGAAAGACGGAGTTTTGCCAAAGACGGTGTGTAGAGATAAATTAGAACAAATTAGTTCGTTCCATCAATCATCATAAATCATACGTTCAACTGTTCACCACCACAACATCGCTTCAACGAGTTATGCTGCGAGAGTGCGCCGGACTCGCATTACATTGCTGCCCCCGTTGCGCCGTGATTGAATGGTCGTCGGTCGGACCAAGGCTTCCCGTCGCTTCGTCAGAGTTTGAAGTACGTCGATCGTCGAGGACCGAGCAGAGAAATTGCAATCAATTGAACGTAACTGAGCCCTGGACTGCCCCTGGTCGTCATCGCGCGTCGTGGACCTTCTTGGCCCTTTTCCTCGGTCGAAGACGAATGTCCAGTGGGCAGGGTTTCAATTTACGTTCATTTGCGAACGCCTCCCCGGTTTCCGGGAGCTCGCCTGGTGCTGAGAGGCAAGAAAGAACGAACCTCCATCGTGTGTAATTTCTGCTGTCGAAACCTTCAAAGTCCATTAGTCCGGACATGGCCGGCAGTGTCCGGCACACTTGACGGAATAGGCCGGCTCACTCACCAGGAATGTTCGATCAATCATCGCAAATCTAGGGCCAAAGAGGGCCATAGTCGTCACGGACTCAATCTAGCGGTTCCACAGTTCCACCGGAGAATTCCGCGACGTCAGGACGAATAATTGTCAATTACGAGAGGGGGGTCGTTGCAACCTTCTTGCTGTCTTCGCTGTGTTCAGCGGCGTTCCCAAAAAAAAGAGGTGAAACAAGGATTAAACTGCATCCTGAACCCACGACGCCTCATCCGTCCGGGACCGGAAATGGGCGCCACTCGACGCGACACCGGAAAAGGATGTGGCATCAAAAAGCAATCTAAAAGTTCGCGCGCCAGGCTGCCAGGAAGACGCAACACCGGGGGAGCAATATTCTTGCCGAACCACCCGAGAGTCCTTTTTAGTGCCGCAGAACCCGACCGTCGACCGGTAGCATCCACTTGGCAACCATCAATCGCGCCTCGGCGGGGCAATATTGGAAACTACAACTAACAAACGGGAAGAGGGCAGCAGTAAAAAGAAAGGCGAACGAAACAGGGAAACACAACTTATCGGGAGCGACCGAATGGCGCAGACCGGAGGACGTGACGCCTGGTGCGGTGGGAAGAAGCTGCCCTGAGAGTTTCCTTTTTGTTCCCACCGAAGACGACAAAAGTTTCTTTCCGAAGCGGGAAAAACGGGAAGTGTAAAAAATGTCGGATTTCCAACAGCAATCGGCACACCTTCGCACGCGGCGAGCATAAAGAGCGGGTTGCCGGGTTGTTCGAGGACGACCAATTGGAAGAACTTTTTTATGGCGCTTTTCTTCGCGCCCCTCGAGTCCATATGGCGCGGCGATCTTTCGTCGAATCGAATGCGCAGCTAAACAAAACAAACCGCACTACTTATTGCTGGTGCCGGTGGTTGGGTCGTAAAAACCAATCAACGATGAACAATTGTCGCATTTTGGCACCCTCGAAACCGACCACCGACCGCTAACTTGCGAGAAACTCGACTGACAAAATTATGCTCTTCAATTTATTCCCCATTCTTATGCGCTACATTTCCGGCGTATCCGGCCCCGCAAGAGTACGTTGATCCGATTTGCAATGTCGGCGAATTTCGGAGCTCAAACCGAAAACCACCAAACCCACAAGACGAGCCCTAACACGAACAACGCAATGGCTATGTTTATGTTGAGGAAGCGAACAACATAGCGACATAGAGCGGCACATCATGCTTGGAAAGTTTTTCGGGTGCAAAAAGAACGAAGTTATTAAACAGGAATTATGAGCTTACGACACCGGGCGATAAAAAATCAAATTTTATCACACTTCAGAACCGTTTGGTCACGGCAGCGCGAGTTTGCTTCTCTCTCCGTCTCTGGCAGGATAAAACTTTAACCCATAGGAATCGGATATCGGTGGATTTGGCGTTTAGTTTGTGGGATTTTCCATCCTTTAGCCTGCCGTGCCTTTCATTCGGTCTTGGGTCTTGTGGCCAACGGCTCTTATGCCGTCGAATCGAAGCGCGTTGC
>NW_026454330.1:4942-9470 GCF_943734635.1 Anopheles cruzii
GCAACGCGCTTCGATTCGACGGCATAAGAGCCGTTGGCCACAAGACCGAATGAAAGGCAAAGGCAGGCTAAAGGATGGAAAATCCCACAAACTAAACGCCAAATCCACCGATATCATTCCGATGGGTTAAAGTTTTATCCTGCCAGAGACGAAAAGAGAAGCAAACCCGGGCGGCCGTGACCAAGCGGTTCTGAAGTGTGATAAAATTTGATTTTTTATCGCCCGGTGTCGTAAGCTCATAATTCCTGTTTAATAACTTCTTTCTTTTTGCCCCCGAAAAACTTTCCAAGCATGATGTGCCGCTCTATGTTATGCTGCTATGTCGCTATGTTGTTCGCTTCCTCAACATAAATAGCCATTGCGTTGTTCATGCTAGGGCTCTTCTTGTGGGTTTGGTGGTTTTCGGTTTGAGCTCCGAAATTCGCCAACATTGCAAATCGGATCAACGTACTTCGGAGGGCCGCCGGATACGCCGGAAATGTAGCGGCTAAGAATGGGGAATAAATTGAAGAGCATAATTTTGTCAGTCGAGTTTCTCGCAAGTTAGCAGTCGGTGGTCGGTTTCGAGGGTGCCAAAATGCGACAATTGTTCATCGTTGATTGGTTTTTACGACCCGGCCCGGCCCGGCCGCCGGCAATAAGCGGTGCGGTTTGTTTTGTTTAGCTGCGCATTCGATTCGACGAAAGCTCGCCGCGCCATATGGAGTCGAGGTGTGCGAAGAAAAGCCCCATAAAAAAGTTCTTCCAATTGGTCGTCGTCCTCGAACAACCCGGCAACCCGCTCTTTATGCTCGTCGCGTGCGAAGGTGTGCCGATTGCTGTTGGAAATCCGACATTTTTTACACTTCCCGTTTTTCCCGCTTCGGAAAGAAACTTTTGTCGTCTTCGGTGGGAACAAAAAGGAAACTCTCGCTGCTTCTTCCCACCGCACCAGGCGTCACGTCCTCCGGTCTGCGCCATTCGGTCGCTCCCGATCCGGTTGTGGTTCCCTGTTTCGTTCGCCTTTCTTTTTCCTGCTGCCCTCTTCCCGTTCGTTAGTTGTAGTTTCCAATATTGCCCCGCCGAGGCGCGATTGATGGTTGCCAAGTGGATGCTGCCGGTCGACGGTCGGGTTCTGGAGCCCTAAAAAGGACTCTCCGGTGGTTCGGCAAGAATATTGCTCCCCCGGTGTTGCGTCTTCCTGGCAGCGTGGCGCGCGAACTTTTAGATTGCTTTTTGATGCCACATCCTTTTCCGGTGTCGCGTCGAGTGGCGCCCATTTCCGGTCGGACGGATGAGGCGACGTGGGTTCAGGATGCAGTTTGATCCTTGTTTCACCTCTTTTTTTGGGCAACGCCGCTGAACACAGCGAGGACAGCAAGAAGGTTGCAACAACCCCCCTCTCTCGTAATTGACAATTATTCGTCCTGACGTCGCGGAATTCTCCGGTGGAACTGTGGACGCTAGATTGAGTCCGTGACGACTATGGCCCTCTTTGCCCCTAGATTTGCGATGATTGATCGAACATTCCTGGTGAGTGAGCCGGCCTATTCCGTCAAGTGTGCCGGTCTCCATCTCCGTGTCGGACACTGCCGGCCATGTCCGGACTAATGGACTTTGAAGGCTTCGACAGCAGAAATTACACACGATGGAGGTTCGTTCTTTCTTGCCTCTCAGCACCAGGCGAGCTCCCGGAAATCGGGGAGGCGTTCGCAAATGAACGTAAATTGAAACCCTGCCCACTGGACATTCGTCTTGACCGAGGGAAAAGGGCCAAGAAGGTCCACGACGCGCGATGACGACCAGGGGCAGTCCAGGGCTCAGTTACGTTCAATTGATTGCAATTTCTCCGCTCGGTCCTCGACGATCGACGTACTTCAAACTCTGACGGGACGGGACGGGAAGCCTTGGTCCGACCGACGACCATTCAATCACGGCACAACGGGGGCAGCAATGTAATGCGAGTCCGGCGCACTCTCGTAGCATAACTCGTTGAAGCGATGTTGTGGTGGTGAACAGTTGAACGTATGATTTATGATGATTGATGGAACGAACTAATTTGTTCTAATTTATCTCTACACACCGTCTTTCGGGCAAAACTCCGTCTTTCGGACTCGGTCGGTCGGCTCCGATTGAGATATTACGGCTGAGATTTTTGTGCTTCTACACATGCGATGCGCACTGATTGCCAAACCCAGCAAAATCGAGTCACTGAACGCCGTTCTTGGCATGGGGTTCTTTATTTGCCGACGTAATTTTTGGTACCTTGTTTCTGCAGATTAAATTAGTTGAACATCATTTTGAAGGCAAAACATAAATTTTGTATTGCCTCCCGGAATGGAAGTGGTAATTTTAATTGCTGAAATCCAACATGTTTTACGGTGGTCCCGTAAATTGTGAAACGGCGCGCGAGCTTTAACGTGGATTTGCCGTGCTGGTGCAAAAAAGCAATGTTTTATGTCGGTGTCCAACAAAACTTTGCACTCGTAATTCAGTCGTTAAAAATGATACAATGTGTGCTCATTAGCGGGCGCCCGGTCCTCGTCGGGCTCATTTTTTGGCCATTTCAAGACTTCACAGCACGGAGCGCGGTGTGTGCATTAGAGTGTGCAGGCTTCAGTGCGACGCAGCGCGGTTCGTAATTGTGAAAATTAATTTTACATTCCCGACCACCCGGCCATCTCGTCGTCCGTGCACCGTTCGGAAGTGTGATCAAAGTTGGTCCCGGTGCGGAAAAGTGCACTCAGCGAAAGTGCATCGATGCATAGTGCACCGCCAGCTCCACCACCAGCAGCACCAGCCCGGCGCGGCTGCTGCTGCAGGACATAAAGCATCGCGCGTGCGGCCAACAAAGGCCGCGGCCGGGTTGGCAACATGAAACTCATTAATTTCGCTCCTTCGCCAGCCGCACGCGCGCTGACCGAAAGTTTTCCAAGACAATAAATTTTAAAAATCAATTTTCCTGCTCGCTGCGGCACCCGCAATGGGTCACCGACGTGTGTCCGACGCGCCCAGTGCCTTTTTTGGGTCCCATTAATGCATTTTTATTGCAATAATAATGTACATTTTGTGTCGGCCGCTATCGCACTGGGACGCGCGTCTCCCGGCGGACACTCGCCACCCTCCCTGGGGTGGGTTTCGAAAATTAAAATACTTTTGGGGCCATTGCACAGGACACACACAGGCATCGTTCATCCACATTGGGATGGTCCAGCAAAAAAAAGCGGTTCGGTTCGAAATGAAAATAGAGAATGAGCTTTTTTTCGGATATGGATGAAAAATTTGGAAAAAAATCTTCAACCGCCGCCAGGCAGGCTCCAAAATTTGCGCGTTGCATGTGGAAAAGTGCATAATCGCACCACCACGCACATTCCGTATTCCGTGGGCGACCGATTTTATGTGGCGGAAAACGAAGGCAAACCCAACGAGATTCGCTTTCGGGGAAAAAAGTACAGCACACACGCCGCCGGAGGCGCACTTTTGGCCACGCAAAGCTGAACCGAAATTCGATTGAATATTTTATGGCTGGACATTATTATCCTCCGGTCACCACCCACCTGATCGATCGTGGAGCGAATAATTGGGAAATTTATTCGCTTGTCGCGGGCGCAAGGGGCGCAAATTTTTTTCGCTGTTCCCGCCGCTCCGTGACAGAATGGCGCCCGCGGGGCGGAAATGATTTCGTTTGTTGGGAAGCTACGAGCGCTTTTTACTGCTCGGATTCGGTTCAAACCTCAATCACAACAGTGATTTGTCAAATGCATGGATAGGAACAGTTTACCATCGAGAGGCTTCATTTTTGTCTTTTATTCTTCGACGAGTTGTATAGTTCTTTGTTTATTTCTATCATTTTTACTTTAGCCTTTGGTCCTTTTTAGTAGCTTGTGGTTTGTTTGGAATTCTTCTTTGGTGTGGTTTGAAATTCTTGCCGATCAGGCAAGAATTTCACGATTTTATTGTGTTTTCTAATCAAAAAATTTGAGGGTTTGATCACAATTGAGAGTAGTTAACACATTTCATTAGCAATCTTTTCATCGTGTTTCTTCTGTTGGCTTTCCTGATTACATTACAACTACCTTCCGGTAACGGCTTTCATCGCCAGTTTCCAATGGGGGCCAATGAAAATCATTTGCACGAAACCATTTTTCTTCAATCAGCACGCCCGGCATTAGTCTGGTAGCCAGTGTGTCCGTTTCGATCCTTAATTGCTGCTTCTTTAGTTTCAAACTCCGGCGCAAATTGGCAAAGGCTGTGTCTCTCGCGGCGGCGGCGCAATTTCTATGCGCGCGCTAAATGCTGTTGCCTTTTTGCACAGCACAGCGCATTCGGGTTTTTCCGTCGACGGAGGAAAACCCGATCCCGAGCCCGTGGAAAAGGCTGCTAAAAACTGGAACACACTGCGCGGGGAGACGGGTGTGCACGATCCCCGCGCGCGCTTGGTGCATTCACGACCGATCGCAATCGATGCACCGAATCGAAGTCGAAGAAGAAATATCCGTTCACGGGGTTTGCGCTCCGCTCAATGGAAAACTAATTGAATAATAGACAA
>NW_026454331.1:0-9431 GCF_943734635.1 Anopheles cruzii
GGGAGGACGTATGTGGGGTGGTGGTACTTGTTTTTGTATTATTGTTGGGCTAGAACTCCCCGTACGCCAGAAAGGCAATCATGCGCGACCGGTAGCCATGCCATCATCGGTCATGCGCCACAGCACGGGCCACACACACACACACAGAGCCAAAAGCGCGAAATGAAGCCTTTATGGGAAACAATCTCGCGATCTTCGCGATGGTCGGCCGGTCGGGTGGTGCTGATTGTGTGCTGTTGGTGTACCCACCCTGTACTCCACATAACCGTAAAGAGTTCCCGTTCTTCCAACGAGTAGCAGCGGCGTGCTGTTATCAAGCCAATCAAGTACGTGGGTTATGTGTGGGTGGTACCAAGTACCAACAGACCCAACATCGAATTGTGAACCTAAAAAAACCCCCATTATCGTGGCGTTTTCTGCGCAACCTCGGCCACGGCACGCCACAGCACTGCTCTCTGTTGATTCGTCGTGCCGGTTCTGCCGGAGCTCAGAGGTTCCTGTGTGTCTCGGCGGAACCTCGGCCGGTAAGTAACTCGGGCAAGGCCACACGATCAACACTTCTACTAGCTGGCTGCGGCGTCGTTGGCTCCGAGTTTTCTCAAGGTGGAGTTGTTGGAAATTTTGAACTCCACACTAATTAGGGCCAAGCGCGCCAGTAATGCCCTTCTCGCCGACGTTTCATTGTTTCGATGGCCCGATCGCTAGGCGGATCGCTTGGAATCAATCCACAATGGTTCCGCCGCGGCCGCGGTCGTTTGATTTATTGCCACAGAGCTTCTTTTGGTTTGGACAAATGATAGAAAAAGTACTTCCTCTCTCCGTACACCGCCGGCCGAATATAATCGAGACTCGGGCGACGTCGAATTTCTCACGGATTTTAACGACTTTCCATTTTTCCACAACTCTCGCGCCACTTAAAGCCGGTGTGCCCTTCTTCGTGCGACGCCCGTCTAGGTTTCCATGGGCGTGTGATTCTAGCAATAGGTTAATGGTAGGGCCGCCAGAAAGTGATATTCTTGAACGTGTCATCTTGAAGTGCACTCTTTCCGCGTCGGATCGGGAAGAATCGGCCGGCTCACGGATTTCCCATTACTCACACAAAGAGTGGCGTGCATTCTATTTTCTGCCCACCGTCGCCGTCGTGTTTGGCTGGAGGGAAATCGTCTTCAAGCGGCTCGTTCTGGCCGCGAACTAGCCATCATCCATTGTTCGCCCTTCTTCGCCCAGTGTTATGCATACTTATTTGGGGAGAAACCGGACCGGAGACCGGAAACCGTGACCGGGTGGTATGCTGGGCTGGGCTATGGAATAAATCTCAACCGCCCAAAGTATGTCAGCAAGAACCTCGACCTTATCATCATCACCACATCGCCGTTGTTGTGGAGGACACGGCCACGGAGCATCATGTCTGGGCCAGCTGCAAACTTCCATGAACTTCCCTGTCGATCGCCCATAAACTGCGTGTCGATGGCGAGGGCGCATTAACTTCGATGCTTCCCACACACACCGACCCTGACTGACCACCGGGCGGCTTTCGTGCGACATGACACGTTTATGTTGTTAATCGCTGGACATGACAACACCACTGGCGCAGTGCCGTCGCCATTTTTTTTCCTTTTTGTTATCGCTTTCTTATCGCTCACAAAACCAAATGCACATACGGACAGTTGGGAAATACGCACACACACTCGGTGGCACTGAACACTCTGCGCGCCCCACAATGATTGGCGATGAAAGTAATTCGAAAGGAAAGTAAATCACACACTATGCAAACACGCAAACACACACACAAGTGCACACTTCAAAAAGATAACCTCAGCGCACTTTCGGGGAGAATTGGGGCTAGCGTTTCGAGGGGCGGGAGCAGGTGGTGAAAAGAAAAGTACTGTAATTGTACTATACCGAAACCGAATGCACCATCTCTCTCTCTCTCTGTCTCACACTCGCTCATCGTTTACAGCCAACGGAACACAAATGGCCACAGCATCAAAGGTTAGAGAAGCGCGAAATGGAAGAAACAAAGCCCCACACGTCGAAAATGTTTTAATAACTCCCATACACTCGACCCGCCGTACCGAAATAATTGTGGTAAATAATGCACACACGCGAACGCGGCCTCAGCGTGATCACGAAATGCTTTTCCTTCGCGATTACTGGAAACGCGCACACCAGCGAGCCGAACACACCACCAACACACCTCCGTGCCGTGCAAAATAAAGTAAAACCCAGAAAAGAAATGCAACAAAAATAAAGACCAACAAAAGAGGCGCACAACGGGACACACGAACCGAACCGGTTGACGATCAAAACAATAGTCGGCGGCACGGCAGCAACAGCCAGCCGCGAGCTGCTTGCGCCAAGGTCTGATGAACATTCATGTTCCGATGTTCATTTCGATGAACTCGAGTGAACTCGCTCCCGTTTTTGCTCAGAGCAGCAGCGCGCGATGCACGATCGAGAGCGATCGCACGATTGAGAGCGACGCGTGAATTCCCTCATTTTTCTCTCTCTGAATTCATTGAGTCTCATTTTCGAACCTGTCTTTGGTGTGGATTGGTTCATTTCTAGCTCTCTGTGGTCGGTTGGCTTGGCCCAGGTTCGTTAAAAAACCATTAACCAATTTCTAAAAACTGCAAAAACCACTCAGTTATGTTGGTGAGGACGAAAATAGTTCTTGGAATTTCGCTAACGTACCTTTTGCCCAACCCAAACGGGTCTTGGAACGACTTGAATAGTAGAGCAATGTTCAGCAAAGCAATAGAAGCCTGTACTAAAATATTAGCCGTTTAGCCTTTTTTATATTAGGTGAGTCAATTAATCCTTGCGGTTTTCTATTCGACATTTGTGGTCTAACGAAAACAATAAAACATGAATGACTATGAATGATTAATGAAATGATTTAATGTTAATGTTAAAATTTAAATTTAATTAAAGTTTTGTCCGTTGTTAGCTACTACTTTCTCCAATCTTTTAGGTAACTCCCGGATTCCGTAAGCGAGCCAGTCGGAGGTCAATTTTTTTAATTCTTTCATAAGCAGTGAACCAATGTGCTGCCAAATCATTACTCATGCAGCGGAACAAATAGTAATCAGAAGGAGCAAAATCTGGTGAATGGGGTAGAAGGTCCCAGCAGACATTTTCGAGACATGTTTTGACCGGTTTTGCGATGTGGGGTCGAAGGTTGTTATTTTGAAAAATCAGCTTACCATTTCTTTTATCCCATTCTCATCGTTTTAAGAGCAAAGCTTGCTTCAAATGCATTAATTGTTGTCGATGGGATTGTCCATCAATAGTTTCATTAGGTTTTAAAAGCTCACAGTACACCACACCTTTCGTATCCCACCATATACACAGCATAGCCTTTGCGCAGTGAATAGTTCGCTTTGGTTGCGATGAACCTGGTTAGCCAGGCTGTATCCAGAACTTTTGGCGTTTAGGATTCTTAGCAACACTTTATCAGGAACAAAACATGTAATTTTCAGATCCTCTCACAAGGGTTTCGTATGGTTTCAGATGTTCAACAACATATTTCAATAAAAAAATGACATTTAGTGAGTAATGAGATCTATTGTAAAACGGCAAGGACTAATCCACACACCTAATAGTTCACCAAAAAGTCAATGGTTTCTTGATACAGAAATGTCCTTCTGCGATTGTTGTACTCAAACGGGACTCGGACAGAGCCGTCCTATGATCTCTGACCTTTCGTACACGAATGAGGTAATCAAAACACAGTATGGGAACATCCTAATATCAGGCTGGGGAAAAAGTAATCCATTATTTTCTCGGTAGATGACTTAAGTGATCGATATCTCGTGAAGTATAGATCATACAGTTTTAAATTTAGGCTTGTTTTAAAGCTGATACTTCACACTTAAAAAGATGCTTTCACTGTCTATTGTTTGTTCCATTAGTTTGTGAGTTATAGGGTGTAAACAATGGAAGTCACCAAAGAAAAAATTGGGTATATTTTACAATTTTTGTCCGATAAAGGCGAAATTTTAAGCTAGGCCGCTGAAATTTTGCATGGTGTTCATGGTGCAGATGCTCTAACAGCTAGCTATGTTAAATTTTGGTTTCGGTGATCCTATTCAGTTTTATTTTATGTTAAAGCCTGGGCAGATACGTCAGCGAAAATGTCGATAAAATCACAGAAATAATGAAAGTTGATCGGCATGTTGGTAGTCAGAGCATCGGTCAAGAGCTGAAGATTAACTATCAAATAGTTTTAAGCCATTTGCGCAAAGCTGGATTTAGAAAGAAGCTCGATGTTTGGGTGCCACCCTATTTACACCAAAAAACATGATGGCTCGAATTGTCATCTGCGTAATTTTGGCCAAACGGATCAAAATCGACCCATTTCTTAAAACGATTGGTACTGGGGATGAGAAATGGGATACATACGACAATACTGTGTGAAAACAATCATGGTCTAAGCGCGGTGAAGCATCTTGACTGGTGGTCAAACCAAGACTCACGGCCAGGGAGGTTCTACTGGGTATATGGTGGGACTCGGAAGGAATCGTTTATTATGAGTTGCTCCCGTGGAGCCAAACACTAAATTTCAGACCTCTACTGTCAATAACTGCACCGTTCAAAGCTAGCAATTGCCCAGAAACGACCAGAATCGGCCAACGGAAGAGGTTTTGTGTTCCATTAGGAAAACGAAATGTCACGCACGTCTTTAGTGATTCACCAGAAAGTCCGAGATTTTGTTTGGGTTGTTTTAATGCATCCACCGTATAGTCCGGACCTTGCACTAAGCGAATGACACATTTTTCCCGCATTACAAAATTTCCTGAGTGATGAAAAACTGAGATCAAAAAAGGGTTGTGAAAATGGATTACTCCAGTTTTTCGTCAATAACGACTAAGCCTTTTACAAAAGAGGCATTACCAGCCTACCTTTGAAAAGACAACACATTTTCCAACAAAACGGTACATATTTGACGTAAATCGGACCATCGGAAGTATCTTAAATAATGTTTTGAATTTCACCCAAAAATAATGGATTACTTTTTCCCCAACCTTATATTTGAACAATTACAAGAATGCTCACGATGGCCTTGGCAATTTGAATATTTTCGTTTGTTGGCATTCATTCTGATCCCGCCTTCTGATGGCAAGTAGTAGTATACACTGTATGTTTGTCTTGTTCGGCCCGCTGCACAATCAATTTGCACGGCCATCGTACAAGTAATTCGTATTACACCCTGAGGTGGTGTCCAACCAAAAACCTCAAACATCAACTATCGCGGCACAAGGCCTCTAAGCGCGCCTCTCTAGTGCCAATATTTATCTTCTACGATGGGCAACAAAGCACGTCTTACCTACAGATTTCTACCGCACTCTATTCACGGGGCGGCATCATCAGCAATCCGGAGGTGGTTTCGAAACACACTGCTTGGTCCACTGCTGAAAACAGCTGGTAGGTTAAAATTAGCTGCCATTCGCGTGGTTGACAGTGGGGTCTTGACAAGAAATAGTGTTAGCCTCTGCATACGATTAGCTGCAAAACGAGGGGGCCTGCAGTAGCGTGGGATTTTCGTTTACATTCAGGTGGCGGCTACTATTGCTCAAAAGAACGTTTCCAACAACTGGAGCCTTTGAGAGTTGGCGCAATCCTTCAGTTTCAGATTTAGTACAACGACCGCGCCAACATCTCGCTGGATCGCGGGCTGGATGCGCTACGCAACATGCTGCCTGATTTTGTCAACCAGCTCAATTTACACCGCAGTGCGCTTCCTCTTTATTGGAAGCATGATAAATTTATTTATCATTTCCGTCGCAACGGAATGTCTGACGAGATGATTCAAGAGCGTTACGTCATAGAATGCAGCGGCCAGTGAGATGTGTTCCCCGAATTGTTTATTCAAGGATGTTATATTCCTTCAACTGTACGTCTTGCCGTTGATCGAATTGTGAAGCGAACGAGATGGGAAAAACACACATCAACATAACCATAAACATGTGTCGCGAAACAACATGTTTGGACACTTACGGACGCACCAAACAAGGTCGGCAACTTCAAAGTATTAGGATGTCCGATACATTTTGAGCATACCCCGTTTAGCAGCTTTATTAGATCAAATATCAAATATCTCTAATTACTCACACATGTTTCACGTAATGGCACGCTTAAATTCCAAAAGACTTGTGATTCATTAGTTTAAGGAGAAGAACAACCAGCCCGCGCCGGCCCCGGTTGAAGTACGTCCATTTTGCAAGCAAGATCAAAGATCAAAACAACACAATCTGCAATCAATTTGGATCGCGCAACGAACATGTTCTTTCGGCGTCGGTCCCTCTGGCGAGAGCACAACTAAATTAATAACACCATTTAACGAACGGATGATCTCAGAGCGTTGTTGGGCGTTGGTGTCTTCGGTACGAACCATTTTGCTCTCACACACGCGCTAAACTAAGACAATTGAATCATGACGCACGCCGCTCTGCTCCCATTCTACGTGTAGGTTTTTCAAGACTTCATCAGTGCCCCGGCTTCTCAAGCATAGTCGCGCAGTTTCGCAGTGACACAGTGATCACCAAGTGACCCACTATTTAAATTGAGCAAAACATTTGGGACGTGCAGGAGCCGTAAATATTCCAAAGCATTTTGCAACGCAAAGATGTCGCAAATCTTTTCCCACTGGACGCGAGCACTGAGGATTTGCGACTGTTATTCAATCAGTACTTCATTTAATGGACTGTTTTTTGAATAAACCTTCATGGATGGAGCTCGTCTAAAAATATTCTTACATATAAATTGGAGAAGCAATAAGACCCTCAATTACTGTATTGAACATTGAACAACGAAGTTACTTTCGTCATTCGTTCTTCGTTTAGTTCGGCAAACATTATGCGCCCAACAATGTATTGACATTTGTCATATGTCTTTCCGCAAACCTCGTCACACGCAAAAACGCCTGTTTTTTTATCAACTTGGCAGCCAAATGTTTGTTCACCGAAACGAGTATTCCGTTCAACGGTTCTGCTATTTCGGAACGCGTTACCTCGCCGCGCCTGCGAAGTAAGACATCTTTGCGAAACGTGCTAATTTCTGTGTCGGGTCAAATGAACCGACAAAACGATGACCATTTTTTCTTTCGGTCCGCCGGCGGCACATTTCGACCACTTACACATTCAACTTTTTCGCAAATAATACGGTGATAAGAATTAATCGACCCGCTAATCAGATGTTTTGCCAAACAGGTTATAATAAAACATCTTGAAACTATTCCACTGCTGCTGCGGTGCAACATTGTCCCGTCCGGCCACAGATGGTCAACAATTATTCATCTTGCGCGCTGGAGATTCTAGCAGAAAATATCGTGCGAAAGAGCGATGGCCAACTTGGGTTTCGCTCTGACAAGCTGGGTCGAGCCTATAGCTCATCGTTAAATTAGGCGTTAAGGGGAATTAATTTGGCCTCCGCGCATTTTAGACCACCACGATTTCCCCCGTCAGCGCCTGCGACCCCCGGGGCCGTACTTTATTTAATCTGGAACGTTTTGAAGTGAATCATTGGCATGCCGTGGCGTGCAATGGAGAAATGCTGAGCATTAGAGCTTGGTGGGCGGTCCTCGAAATAAAATGGCCATTTGTTTGAAAAAGTTCTTGACCGCCAACATCTTCGACCGCGTGAGAAATGTAGATGTGAGGGCGTAAGAATATTCGAAAAGTTGAAGCGCGAAATTATCTGCGAAGCCACGAAGGGGAACGAAGACCATAACGGGAGAAATAATGGCCACGATCGGCATGTCTGAATCATTTGCTTGCTAATTATTACCTTTGTAGAATGGTTTGAAGCGGCAATAAAAATTATGTTAGGATACAACAGTTCTAACCGCAATGAGTAGATAGAATAGTTTTAATCTACCGTAACACCCATCAAAATCCCCACACAGGGGCTCTGCTTGTCAAGTTTCGTACTGGTCCATTCTCGTGTGGGAATCGATAGAACGGTATAGTGTAGACGTACGGACGAACCACATTGACTTCATAGTGTTAATGGGGAAACCAGATGACGAAGATACTGGCATGCCAACTGTGCCAAACATAGAACGGGAACGGAAAAACGATCAACCGATGATGACGATTTTCATTTCCATCTTCATTCTGCTAAAACCATTTCTGCTCGCCGTTACTTGTCCAAGGCCTAGGCCAGCAGAGTGTTTCCAATGGCAGAATATACGCCAAACTCCGACGAAAATAGCACACTTCTCAGGCACCCGTTCCGACTGGCCCGAATTAGTTGAAAACCTCTCGGTAGCGTTGCGTGAATGATATCATCGCGGACATTGGCGCCTGTGTGCCCTTAGCACAAGCTGAAAAACGAATGAATGAGATCAGCAAACTAGAAATTAGATGCAATAGGTGTTTTTCTCACTTCAGCGTCAACATTGACCCCGAAAGAGGCACAGTTTCGTCGAAAGGGCACACAGTGACGATATTTAAAACTGCGTTTTAAATTCCATTTTACACGCAGCGTATCTTCACTGAAAAATCTCACTGGGCACGCGTTTATACAATCTTCTTTCATTCGAATGCCATGTTTATTCAGTGAAACCCAGATCTCGTCGGTACCGGCCACGTATTGACAGACCGTATCTGTTGCATCGAGAGCCATTTTCTCTCCCAAAAGTACATCGCCCAAATCTTAATAGACCATTGTTGCACTGAACCCAATAAACGGCCACCGCCAACAGGCACCATAAAAGAATAAGTCCACGGGCTTCCAGCTCTGCTCTTTTCACCTCACACTTCCAAGGTGTCACTATTACGGCTGCAAGTAGTTCTTCGTTTTCCACTACCCTTTGCCGGTGCGGAAGAGAAATTGGCTGTTTCGTGCCGGACCGACACTGATTGCTGCTGTACAGCATTATAAACATTTATTTCGAGGTGCACTAAATTCGTAAACCTAATTCCAACAATTCTTCGAAACCCCTTTTCAGTGTTAGTGTTACTATGAGATTTATAAAACTGTAATTAGATTAGCAAGTAGACGATATGGTTCTGTATCATTTGCGATAACTGGCACAGCGTTTCATTCAAAGGATGAAATAGTGATTTAAAAAAGTTTGAGCAATCAATAACCCCCGCTGATAGAGCAGTCGGTAACGCTCTTCGCTGTCAGCGCAGCTGGCCGTGGTTCGAATCCCGGGATCGGTTGTAACTCAACCGGCCATGGTTTCGATTCCCGATACCGGCGTGACAGGGGGGTTGGCGCGGGGCTAACAATCCCGTCCGTAAAAAATTAAAAATGTTACAGAAGAGCATCAGAGATTAACATTGTCTCTGGTGCCAGGCCAAGACTGCTCAGCGGTTGTAGCGCCAAAAGAAGAAGAAGAAGAAGAAGAAGAGTGTTGCGTACAGCAACTTTGAATGAAAAAACTAAGACGGTTCTTTAAACTTGTCACTTTATTTGCATTC
>NW_026454332.1:0-9431 GCF_943734635.1 Anopheles cruzii
GAGGGGTGCCTCGGTGAAACGGTAAAACGGTTTCACCGCGCCGGCGACGACGGCGACGACGGCGACCGCAAAACGGGACCGTTTATCCGCTGTCGCTGCTGCTGCTACTCTTCCCTCTTCCACACTCCGCATAACTCCTCCCCCCGCCATCCCCCCACCCATAACTCGGTCTCGCGCGCTAGAAACAAAGCACGACGCGGACGCGGGGAGACCGGGCCGCGGCCTTTTGTCATTTTTCCGTTTCCGTTCCGTCCAACCCCCCCGGGTGGGCGTGAGGGGGAACCTGGAACCGTGGGTGAGGGTGAAGGGAGGAAGGCCCGAGATCCAAACCGCAAAAGGCGCCCGGGGGGCGGGTGTGTGGCGTGGATTCGAAGGAAAGAGTTCGAAGGAAATCGTTGGCAACGAAAGGCAACCCCCTCCCGCGTCCCGGTGTTGCGGGGGGTTGCGATTGCAAATGATGTGGATTGAAGGGGGGTGGTGAGGGCAGGGCGGGGTAGTATTGCAGGGGGCGGGGGCGTGTAAGAATAAAGAATTGTATTTGAATGTTTAATGACTTCTTGGCGCGGCGCGATGGAGGCGCGATGGAGACGCGAAAAGCGCGCCCCCCCCTCCCCGTCCCCAGAAGGGGTTAACTTTCTTTCCCTCCCCTCCGCTTCACCCCCTCCCGGCCCCTTCTTTCCTGCCTCGCTTGCTCTCTGCTGCCGAACGTCTCCCCGCGGCAATACATTCAAACTGTGCGGCTGTTAGATGGGTGGGGGTGGTGGGGTTGCGGGGGTGAGGGAATTGGGGAGCTGGAGCTGGTCGGTGGGGGTTGAAAAATCGCGACAGGGGCATTACTTTGAGTGAATTTTCACTTTCACTTCCGCCAAAGGCTCAAGGCTCTGTACACGCCCCCCCCCCCCCTCCCGACGCGCGAACGCGCATTTTTAATTTAAACCCTCATCAGCGGGGATGAGAGGAGCGGTGGGGAGGGGGGGGGGTAAGGCGTGTCAGGCGGCCACTGCGCGAGAAGCTTCCCCCTTCTGAAGCGGGGCGGCGGCCTTCTAAACATTCTGTTACCACCCCCCACCCCCTCTTCTTTTAGCAATGAGGGTGGGGGTAGGTGGGGGGGGGGGGTGTTACACCGTCGGCGGCTCGGCAGCTCTCGAATATGCTTCCGCTTGTCCAGCCTTCAAGGACACCCCTGCAGACCCTCCTCCTCTCCTCCACGCCCCCGGGGCCGGGCATCAGGTTTTAAGACAGTCATTTTCCACATCATTTCGTCATTCGTCACCACCATCCTTCTTTTTCGTCCTCTTGTGCCAGGAGGGTGCCGGGAGGATGGGGGGTGTTATGTTTTGCTGGCCACCTCCACTCACCCAAAATCGGCCCCGCATAACGATACACACACACACATCATCACACATACGTCGCCCCACCCGGTGATTTATAATGCGCGCCCGTCGCCGCATGTCCTGCATCCTTCGGGCCGGTCCGGACCGTGTGTCCCTGTGTTTTCCGGTTCCGGTACGGTGAAAGGTGCGGTGGCGGCGGCTGCTGCTGCTGCTGAGTGATAAATGAACCGTGTTTCCCACCTTCCCCCGTGCCCCTACCACCCCTCACTTTCCGCTCGTTCCTTTTTTTTCCTTCCTTCCTTCCGTCAGTTGCCGACCTTCCGTCCTTCGGTTGGGGGGGGGGGGGGGGAACTTGTTTCGTGTCGCCCTTCATCTTAAAGGATTCGATCGCCCTCTCGCGACCGAGGACTCGACTGTGTGGGTGGCGCGGGGGGGAGGGTGGAATATTTTAAGGGAGAGAATATATTTTTGGAAAATCGGAACGCAACATGTGCTTTGGGCGCGCTTTGGGCATTTTCGGTGCGGTACGGGAAGGAGGGATTAGGTGCCGCCTCATCAACCGCGCTGAGTGACGGTCGGCTTGTGCAAGGTGCGTCTCGGTACGGGGAGGGGGTGGTGGGGGTTGGGACAAGGTGGCCGTGTGGCATGTGCTTCGTCGCGGCGTCGCAAAGTTGACGTCGCGGCGGCGACAGCGGCCGAAGAATTCGTCGTCTCGCCTCGTTTCTTGTACTGAGTACCCCGTGGCGTGGCAAGGGGTGGTGGTAAGTGGTGACAGGTGGAGGGGGCCTTATTTTATCACCATAAGTAACGTTCCCTCCCGGGGCGCACCACACACATACCACGCATACCAGCGGCGCTGACGAGAGAGCACATAAAAATCGGCGACTCTCTTCCGAGTTTCCCCCGCCCCGAACCCCCGCTACCACGAACCGCGGTCCGGGGTCCTCTCGACGCCGGGATTCGGTGGTAATGAGCGAACAGAAGCTGCGCAAGGAAGCTGAGGGGTTGATGATCCATTTTGTTATTTTAGCCAACGTCGCCGTCGCCGTCGTCGTTGCTTTTGTGATAATTGCTTCGCGGTGTGTGTGGCGGTATGTGTGGCGGTATGTGTGGCGGTGTGTGTAAGCTAACACGAAGATTATGCGCGCGAAAACACCACTTCAATTAACTGTTGGTTTGGCTTCATTGAGGCCTCTCTCCCGGTTCCCGGTGTAGCGTCTTCCCCCGTACGTCGGTTGCAGCTGCTCGGCAGAAGACGGCCCAGGCGACACCGGGAACAATCGCGTGAGCTTCTGTTGCTTTCGGTAACAGTGTGGTGTTTTTCTTGTGAGCGTTACCCGACTCACGAAGAACTAGGACGTGGTCTTGCCGTTGGTCTAGCCGAATTACCGAAGCCACTGAAGGGTGTCCCTGGCCAAACAAAAAATGTGCAAATTAATCAAACATTTTATTAAAAAATCAAGTGATGTTTCTTTTGAAAGCTCATTTTATACAGAATATGTAAAAAAAACATCATCCAACCCTCCGTCTTAAGGAATGCGAATTTCCGGACCTTTCGTTTTACTCCTTTCATCAAATTTTGCCGCCAGTTGCCAGTTTTTTTCAATTCCATCTCACTGGCAACTGTTTTAAGAGTCTTTTTGAGGTTCCTCGGCTTGACGATTGCCCAATATTTTTCCAATGGGGCGGAGTTCTGGCGTGTTGCGGGGGGTTCATGTATTTGGGCACGACCTGGACGTTGTTTGCGGCATACCACTTCATGGCCTTTTTTCCCCTAATGAGAAGATGTCAAATCCGGCCAAAACAGTACGGAACGCTTGTGCTTTTTTTAGAAAAGGCAACAGACGTTTGTTCAGGCACTCTCGGACATAACTTTCCTGGTCGATGGTCCCGATCAGGATATAAGTGCGACTTTTGAAAACCATAGGAACAGATAGCCTGCCATACGAGATATTTCTCTGCGAATTACGACAGCTTTATGTTCTTACAAATCTCTCTTACACCTTTCATCTTCCAGTTGCCGTTTGGTACCCCTGTCCAGGAAGCTGTTTAAAGTCTGCCTTGACGTAGGTTTCATCATCCTGCACTACACAGGATACAACTTCGCCAACATCTCTATGTACAGATTCCGCGATCGTTTTCTGGCCGACATGTTTTGCTTGTCGTCATAATTTGGAGTGGAATTACTTTCTTGTAGATTGCCAGCTACAGCACGTTTCATAGCTCGATGGTTGTAGACGATACTGCCAGCTTGCTAGCGACATCTCGGACGGAGAGTTTGGGATCCCGCCCCGAAACAACTTGTCGTGGATCATCGGCAACGGAGTCGTTACGACTGTCAAGAGTGAGCTACTGTGCCGAGCTGACAGGCCGAGCTGTCAGCCGTGAGAGCCAGGTGTCAATGCATTCGATCAGATGCAAGCGTGCTTACCAGACGTGCCCAGATTCAACAATTTCGCTAACTTGGCGTGCGAGTAGTTCGGATTTTCGCACTGCCGAATAATATGTATGGTCAAAATCGAATAATATGTATGATACTACACAAAAACATCTTTAAAATGAGAGGTGTACAGGATTGAAGTTGAGCAATTTTGGACAGAGACACCCTTTAGAAGCATGCAACCGGATTTTGTTTTCACCGAAATCACACGTTTATTGCATTGAAATGAAAAATTGTATTGCATTCAAAGTATGTGCCATCGCTAGACATTTCTCCCATCTTCCTGGGTAATTTGTGGATGGTACGCCAAAAGAATTGTTCGTTCGTTTTGAAGCAAGTCCAATTAGTTCAATCAGAATTTTCGACTTAGCAATCGAAATGACCATCGGAAGGGGCCAACTCTGGTGCTCCCAGCCACGGGCTTTAATTGTATCTTGAAGCAGTTTTGCTTTGTGTCCAGGCCCATTGTCATGGAGCAAACGTTACCTTACCGTGTCTTCTGGTCCATTGCGGTCGCCCTTTCGTTCGCAATGCATGGTTCACATTTGATCACTCGTCGTGTGATACACCACACCTTTCTGGTCCCATCATAGCACACAACATTGTTTTTACAGCCGAATCGATCGGGATTCTGCAGTCGAAGTTGATGGTCAGTCCCGGAATGATCCATGACTAGGAATCAGGATTCTCAAAATGAATACACTGATGATGGAGAAATGGCTTCCTTTTGTACCTGCGAAGCAAAGTTTCACATGTGGTTTTTCGGTATTCCTCGTCCGTCTTTCGTTCAGTACCCATGTTGTACCCATTCTCCAATCTTCTGGGTCTATCCTGGGTCCTGGGGCCTTCAAACGTAGGGATGTCTGGCGTACTGAGACACAGTTAGCTGATCCATGAGCCAGCTTTTCCAGCACGTAGCAGAAAAACAATGGTGTCCCCAAACCGTTATTTTGCCTGAAATCATTTGCCTAATGTCAATACGGTAGGCAGTGTTGCCAGCAACGCATAATCAAGTTGACAGCTAGACAGCCATCTGTTTATACAATCCGGTGTCATACAGTTGGACCTGGCCTGTATGGGTCGAGAATGGGTCCTACGACAGCCGAAAGCGGGGTCTTGGGTCGGCTGGGCTGGCTGGCGCAGATATGCACACGAATCAGTGGCAGGTGATGGTCGCCGATAATCCGCGTCTCCGGGCCGACGGAGTGCGACCGGTTGCCGGTGGACCTTACGCCAGGCACTGTCTCTGTCTGCAGCTCCACGGTGCTCCACGGTCCGGAGCCGAACTTGCGAAAACTTTCGGCATTTCGGCATCGGATGTCCTGCACCTAGCTGCACCGTGAGCAATACGTTCAAAACGGACAGCACACTCTGGAGTCCGGAGTCTGCGAGAGTCTGGAATGGAAAAGAACGAACGAACGAGTTAACGAGGTGCACGGAGTTTCCAAAACCAATCCAGCACCGGTTTTCGGGGCTACGGAGCTACGGAGTAACGAACTACATAATCCGGTCCGCTCCGCTTAACGATGTATCCGCCGCGCCGTGGGCGGTGTTTTAAGCGAAATTAGGGGTTGATCTCTCTCTCTCTCTGTGGCTCGGGTGCAGCGACAGGTCCCCTCGAGCCGCCAGGTAAAACCAACAGCCATGGGCTGCTGGCTGGGAAGTAATAAAAGAGGATCAACATACTTCACACGCTACTTCGTGCCCGGCAGGAGTCGGTCGGTTCCGGGTCTTGCGGACAAACGGCTACACCGACGGTGCAGGGGGGGGGGGGGGGGTGCTCGCTAGTTGAAAGCCGGCGAAGCCCCGGACTTAAGTGATTCCATGTGCATTTCGCTATTGTCGCTGGTGCTGGCGCTGGGTGCCGCTACTGCTACTGCCGTGCCATCTAGAGTGATAGAAAATGATTGGAAATTGAAGAAATAAATTCTCTATCCCACATTCAGTGTGCGCGCCGTCCTCGGGCGGAGGCGCACCCGCAGAAGTTCCACCAGGATGTCCACCAGGATCCTCCGCACCACCGGGACGGGGCAAATGTGCTCGCGTCGCTCGAAAACCCCTTTCTTTGTTGTCCGCCAGCCGAGCGCGAACCGAACCGGAACACCCCCGGTCCCCGGTCCCCGACCACCACCACCGCCTCCGGTTTGTGAGTTCCGCCAGAAATGAGGGTAATTCCGGGCTCAAGTCACACATGAGTTCACCCCACCCGGGACGGAATCATGCTGGTGGTGGTGCGCGTGTGTGTGTGCCGGGCAGTTCGGAGAAAGTGAAGTGACGGACGGAGAAGACGTCGCCACGGGGGGGAGGGGGTCTTCGCCCGGACCAGAAGACGAAACGGATGACGGAGCCGCGGCGCGGCTCGGAAATCGGAAAACAACCATCCTCCGGGCAGGCGGCGAGGATTGCGACCGAACAGAGAACATTGCCGAAAACTATTTTATTGATATTGGAGCGCGCGGCGAAAGGCGACCCATCAATCGTCCGAAATCCACCCCGCTCGGCGGTGGCGGTGGCGGCGGCCGAGGACGAGGACGAGCTGCCGAAGCTGGCAACACTGCCAGTGGAGGCGATTTGTTTTCAAACGATTTGTTGCTGCTCCGGCTCCGGCTCTCCCGGCTACTCTCCTACTCAACCCATCCATCCCCCGACCTCCGCCCCCCCCCGCCCCCCTTGCCAACGCACCCACCCACTCACCACCACCCCCGGTGCTGGTGAAGCTGCAGGAATTCTGCTTTTTTTGCTTCTGTCCTCATTTCTGTCGCTCCCAACTTTGTTCCCAAGAACCAAGCACCGTTCACTCCATACCCCGCCCACGCGCCCCCTTGCGCCCCCCCCCCTCATTCCCTTCCGTCCAAGGGGTAGGGATGAGTTCGGCCTCGGCGCCTCGGCATCAAAATGAAATACATTAAATCGCTCCCAATCCCGTGGCGCGATCCGTGGGTCCAGGGTGCGGGGTGGTGCGGGGGTGGGGCGGTTTTTGTGAGCTGAATGCTTTGTCCTTTGAACAGGTCCAACAGGAGTGGTCTGCCGCGCGCGCTGCTCTGATCGGTTTTGTCGGTGATGATGCCGATGCCGAGCTACGATGGCCGGGCCGGGGATCTCTTCCAAACACACAGAATGGGACCGGGTGGGGGGTTTGAGCGGGGGTTTGTTGAGCACGCCCGCGCGCGCGCGAAAAACAGTAAAATAGTGAACCTCGACCCAACCCACCCAACACCGAACATCCGCCGGGCCGAAGAAGCGATGCTTTCCAGGTCCGAATCCCAAGACCCCGCCAAGCCAAGACACTTAGTTCTAGATAGCCCCGCTTCGGTACCGGGTTGATGTGTGTGTGTGTGTGACGAGACGGGGGTGGCTGCCGGGTGGTTGGGTGACCTGCGCCGGCGGGCGCCCCACCCACCAGGGGCTGGATGAAATGAAGCGAATTGATTCGATTCAATTTTCAGCAGCAGCAGCAGCAACAGCAACAGCAAAGAAAAGCAAGTATTTGTATGGTTTAATGTTGTATGAAATTTGATTATTGTTCAACTTCGATCCTGACCTCCACCCCTCCCTGTCCACCCACCCACCAACCACCGACACTAAACTCCGCCCCTCCGCACCGCGTGGACCTTTGGGCCCTAGTGGGCCGAGGGTCTCCGATCACTGATGGGTCGGTCGAGGACGACGACAGGACGACAGGACGACAGGACGACGACGGAGTTGATGACAGGCTATAGCGAAGAACGAGCGAAGATGCTGGAGCGATGGTCGATGGGCATCGCCCCAATTTGCCACCCCAGGGCGAAAGTCGTCGGGTGGCTGACTGGCGAGGAGGGTAAGGATCAAAACACAACAAAACAATTCAACACAGAGTGCACGGGGTTGGGGGTGAGGGGGGGTTTCGCAGGGATGCGCCGGGTGTGCACGAGACCGCGCTGTGGGGCAAGTGAAACTGAAAACCAACGCCGGGGCCAACGACGTCCGTTGTCCGGAAGTCCTCGGATACCCTCGGACGCAGACATCCCGTGCCGTGGACATCATCGGACCCCCCTCCGTCCTCCTCCGACCCCGTTTGGGCGGACCAAAACAAAAGGTATGCGCACGCCACGCCACGCCAACTAGCACAGCACTGCACTGCTCTGTGGGCAGTGTGTACACTTTTGGAGTGCACGCAACTTCTGAGAGAGGTCCAACCACCAGGTCTAACGCCAACGGGGTCGGTGGGGTGTGTCGATAAATTGCACCCAGCTAGCCTGGCCAGCCAGAGAGAAGAGAGAGAGAGAGTGAGAGAGAGAGCTAGGAGTGCACCCCATACAAACTAGTCCGTCCGTTCTTCTCCGGGAGCCTTCCCGGGTATACTTCCCGGAACTTCCCGGAAGAAAGTTCCAGCGGCCAGAGAGCGTCTTATGGTGGACCGGGTCGGGCCGGGAGCCCCGGCACAAATTACGCAGTCAAGCAGCCAGCCAGCCAGCTAGCCACTTCTGTGTCGACCGAAGCCGTGCCGGGAATACTGGAAACGCTGGCTGGAAGAAGGTAAAACTCGTTATCCCAGCGTTTCCTGCGTTCCTGCGGGGACCGGGCGTTTCACGGGGACCAGGACCCGGGGGGGTAGCAACACCCTTCACTGCACACGCGTGCGTACGTGTGTGTGTGTGTGTGCAGCAGAAGAGAAATTTAAATTTGATACACTTACGATACTTCGTCAACTTTTCGAGCACTCCCCAGCACCAGCCGCAGCGTACCAGCATCCCCCAACACCGACAATCAATTCACCTTTGGAGGGTCTGGGTCGGGTCTGGGTCTAGAGATTGCAGTAGAAGTACAGGAGCAGGAACCTTGGAAACCTGACGCTTCGGTGGCCGGCCGGCCGGGGGCTAAGATTTGTGGCTACGTCTATTAGCACCACGGGGACCACGGGGCCGCGCCGGTAGCCTTTTCGCTTCCTTCAGCTAATTCGGACACCCCGGCGAGGACGAGCGTTCCGGGGAGAGACTGACTGACTTCATTACGGAGGGAGGCCTCGGGAATATCTGGAGATGGGTGACAGGAACAGGAACAGGAACTGGAACTGCACACACACACGCCGGCACGCCGGCACGCGGCCGTTGACGTGGCCGTCGGTGGCCGGAAGCCTCGGCCGGCTCACCTCCGGGCGCGTATCGTTCCTTCGGCGCCACACACAGCCCCGCAGCCGCTTATCGTTTACCCGGCCACCCCTCTCGGCGGAAGCATCGGCGGCGGCAGCTGCGAAGTTGGCCGGGGAATGAGTTAATTAACGACAACAATAAAGATAATCACTGGACTTCTTGACCGGCCGAGGGCTGTCCTGGGTGTCTTCCGTCTGGGCCTGCCTGCAGCCTGAATCCCCGAGGATGATCCTGGGAGGCGACTCGAGCACACACGCGGCGGAAAGGTTAGAAAAGAAAACAGCCAACACTCACTACGGCCGCCGCCGCCACCGCCTCCGTTGCTTTCGCCAACTTCTCGTGCCCAGAGTCGGACATCGGCGCGTTCCTCGCACTCTCCTCGGGAACATGTGTAAATGGTGGGCCATTAATTGGCCGGACGGACGCCGAAAGCACGCGGGGAGTGGGGTAGGGGGTGGGCGATGTTAGGGTGGCGGCGTACGGGATTCGGGGCGAGGTACGAGTAGGCAAAAGTTACGAGGTCAGAAG
>NW_026454333.1:0-4461 GCF_943734635.1 Anopheles cruzii
AGACTCCCCGCCTGACGTAACGAAATCGTTCTTCCGAATTCGTAAATTCAGATTCCCCCCGCAGCCGGCGATAATCGGCGAGGACTTGTGTTTTCGGGTGATAACTACTAAGCGATGTTTTCTTGGTTTACCTCCCTCCCTCCCGCAGCTCCTTGTGTTGCTCGCGTTCGCGGGCTGGATTATGATTACCGCCGCCGTGGCTGCCGGTGCCAAAAACGTTACACTGGCCACTGGTGGCACCGTCAATGGCACCGTCTACAGACGTAATGGGACGGCCGCCGTAACAGCCGGAGCCAAAAACGGTACACTGGCGAGCGGGGTCAGCATCGTCAATGGCACCGTCTACAGGCGCAACGGGACGGCGCTGAAAACGAATGGCACATCCCGTCGGACCAACCGGCAGACGAGCTACTCGCCCATCATGCCGGTATCGCTGGGCGCCGGCGGGCCCCCCTGGAGGCCATACGGTGCTTCCGGGAGTACCGGTTACGAGACGTCGTTAGCCGGTGGGCACTCGATCGTCTGTCCACCGGGGAGCACGCTGCAGAACAACCAGTGCATCCAGCGCGTGATGTACTGTGGGCCGGGCTTCAATCTCGTCGGCGATACTTGCGTAGGGCAGTCCGTCTGTCCGGCAGGTTACACGCTCCAGAACGGCCAATGCATGCCGACGCCGTGCCCGGCGACAACGAGCTGTGGGATGGCGCCCCCGATCCAGGCACCACCGGCTCAGGTGACCCTACCACCGACGGTCCTTTCGTGTACCTGCGAAACCGGCTACACCCAGATCGGAGATCAGTGCGTGAAGCAGGAATCGAAGCCGGCGGAAGTGCGCACGATCGAGAGTAGCCACGTGGAGGCGCTCACGTGTCCGCCCGGGTACGATTTGAACTACGAGCAGTGTATTCTGCACACTGACATGGAATCGCGCTGCGTCCAGGGCACCCGCCGGGACGATGTTTGCGTGGTGCCGGCCCACTGCTCCCAGCCAGCGGCCACACTCGACGGGTATGGGCGGTGCATCACGAACTCGACAGTTCCGGCCCGTTGCCCACCGGAAAGCCGACTCTCGGCGGGTGGCATTTGCGGGTACCCGACTCCCGACTGTCCCGCTGGCTACCGGGCGGAGCGTGAAGGGGTGTGCGTGCAGCGAGACCAGCGGGAGCTAAGCTGCGACCCAGGAACTCGTCTTTCGGGCGGGGTTTGCATCGTCACACAGTCTCGGTGTCCTCCGGCGTACCGGTTGGTCGGGGGTCAGTGTGTACAGGAGCGTCGCACGGCTCCGCGGTGCGCGACAGGATCGCAGCCGCGCGACGGTGTGTGCGTGGTCCGGGATCTGGAGTGCCGGCCGGGCTATCAGCAGCGGAACGGGGCGTGCGTGAAGACGGAGAAGCAACCGGTCTCCTGCCCGGTCGGAGCCCGCATGGTGGGGGATGTGTGCGTCGCCGACCAGGAAGTATGTCCACGGGACTTCAACTTCGTGTACATGCAGTGCGTCCGCTACGTCCAGCGGCCGGCAACGTGTCCGCGGGGGTTGCGGTTCGCGACCGGCGAGTGCATCTCGGAGGATGTGTCGTGCGATGCCGGGTTTACGATGCGCGATGGGGAGTGCGTGCGGGAGCACGAGGGCCACTACGCGTGTCCTGCCGGAAGTCGGCTGCGCGATGGGCTGTGCGTCGTATCGGAGGCCACGTGTGAGGCCGGCTTCGAGCTGCAGGATGGGGTATGTGTGCAGCATCAGCGCGAGCAGCCCCGCTGCCCTTATGGGTCACAGTTCCGTGGTGGGCAGTGTGTGTACCAGGTGCAGAGCTGCCCCCCAGGATCGGTGCGCAAGGATGGGCAATGTTCGCGGGACGACCAGATCGCACCGAACTGCGCGGGGGGCTTCCAGTACATCCGCGGCCATTGCCTCGCCGTGCCGCACTGCGAGGGCGGGTACAGCTACAACCAGTCGGAGTCGATCTGCTGGAGTACGTCCAGCACGGCCGTGTCCTGTCCAGCGGGCACGCACATGGAGCACGATCGGTGTGTAACGCGCGAAATGGTGTGCGTGGATGGGTACTCGTACCAGGGGGCGGGTCAGTGTGTCCTGCGCTTGACCTCATCACCCGTGTGCCCCCCCGGGAACGATGCTCCACGGTGGCCGGTGTGAGTCGCGTGTCGCACCCCAGTGTCGCTCGGGGGGTGTGCCGGCCAACGGGGTGTGCGAGATCCAGGAGACGGCCTACCCGACCTGTCCCGCCGGCTACCACTTCCAGGGTGGTCAATGTATCACGCTGGGGTCACCACCGGCCCCATGTCCCATGGCTGCATACGCCGGGTGCCAGAGTCCCTGCAACGGTGGCTGTAACAGCCCCTGCCCGTTCCGGTGTGGCGCTCAGCCTGCGGCGCCACTGACGGCCCACTGCCCGACGGGCTACACGATGGCGGCCGGGGGCGTCTGCAGTCGACGGTACTCACTGCAACTGGAGTGTCCGGCCGGATACACGATGAACAGCGGCCAGGAGTGTGTCCGACAGCACGCGATGATCTGCGGCACGGGCTCCCTCGACGGGGAGCACTGTGTGCGGCTCCAAACTCGACCGGCCAGCTGCCGTGATGGCCTGGTGCTCCACGAGGGTCGCTGCGTTTACATGGCCCCTTCATGCCCCCCGGGATACCGCAGCGTAGCCGGTGGCTGCGTGACGGTAAACGAGAGGCCGGCGCAGTGTCCGGCGGGCAGCACCAAGCGGAATGGGTTCTGCGTGGGGACCGTTACCTGCCCGACCGGGTTCTATCTGACCCGGGGTGTGTGTCACCGTGAGGAGCACACCCCGATCGGTTGCCCGCCCGGGTTCGTCTACACCGACGGTGAGTGCGTCAGTCAGTTCCGGTGCCCGGAAGGGTTCCGGTTCGAAGCGGACCAGTGCGTGCGGACGACGCACCGCTCGGTGACGTGTGCCGCCCCATCCCGGCACGTGCAGGACTGGTGTGTCCTGAGTGGCCCCAACTGCGATCCGGGCTATGAGTTCGTGGCCGACACTCGGTGCATCAAGACGGAGTACCGGAGCGTGATCTGCCCCCCCGAATAGTCGGCTCCGCGGGGCGGTGTGCGTGTCGCTCGACGTTCCGACGTGCGAACCGGGTTTCACGCTGTCCGCGGATCAGTGCACCATGCTGGAGAAGCGCCCCAGCCAGTGTCCGCCGGAGTTCGTCATCAGCGGAGCGCGATGCGTTTCGCGGCGAATGATCTGCCCGCCCGGTTTCGAGGTGAGCGGCAACGAGTGCGTGCGGGAGATCCGCCAGCTCCTGACTTGCCCCTCGGGAAGTAACCTCCGCAACAGTCTGTGCATCACCGGATCGCCCCAGTGTGAACCGGACTACAAAATGGTCGGCACGGAGTGTATCCGTGCGATCTACAGTTCGGTGGAATGTCCGCCCGATACGATCATTAGTGCGGGGGGTCAGTGCGTGCGGAGTGCATCCTGCCCGCCGAGCTACCGGCTGGATGGGACGCTGTGCGTCAAGCTCCACTCCGTGCAGCTGTCCTGTCAAAGGGGCACGCTGGTCAGCGGGGAGTGTGTAGCGCCCGGTCCGGACTGTCCCGAGGGCTACGAGTTCCGGCGAGGGGTGTGCGTGCGGAGAGAGTCCACCGAACCAAGCTGCCCCGCGCACTCCACCCTCCGCGGACACCAGTGTGTCGTCGGGCGGCCCGAGTGCGTCGAAGATTTCCACTACTCCAACGGGCGCTGCACGAAGGTGTCCAAGCTGCAGGCCCGCTGTTCCGGGTCCGGGACGCAGCTGAAGGATGGCCGGTGTGTGTCGGTGGTCAAATCGACCACGGCCTACTGCTCGCAGGGATACACCCTTCAGGGAAGCCTGTGTGTGCGCTCGTTGTATACGCAGACCAACTGTGTGGCTCAGTACGGCGCGACCGGTAAGGGCGTACCGGGGCTCGATGTGCAGAGTGTCGTGGTCCCACCACTACAACTTGCCACACCACCATCCGTCTTGTGGGCGGCAGATGTTCCAACATTCCACCAGGTCGGTACCGTCGGTGGCACCGTGACTGGTGGCACCGTGACTGGTGGCACTGTGACTGGTGGCACCGTGACTGGTGGCACCATGACCTCGACGAACGATGCGTTTGCGGCGTTCTTCGAAAGCCACAATCTGTACGACATTGCCAGTGATGGATTCCGGTACACACCGAGCGGCGACACCAGGTACGACTCGGTCCATGGGGGTTCTCACGCGGTATTGTCGAAACCGGAGCAGCTACCTACGATCGCTCCGGAGTCCGGGGTGGCGCAAGTGACACGGTGCACTGTCGTTGGGCCGCGGGTCTGCACGGCTGAGGATGAGCTATCGGGCTGGAAGTGTGAGCAAGCAACCTTCAAGGACGTCGCCTCTAGTATGTGCATCAGCGTCGGAACTACCATCCGACTGAAGGTGAGCGAGCACGTGGCCCACAACAGTACC
>NW_026454333.1:4961-9409 GCF_943734635.1 Anopheles cruzii
GGTACTGTTGTGGGCCACGTGCTCGCTCACCTTCAGTCGGATGGTAGTTCCGACGCTGATGCACATACTGGAGGCGACGTCCTTGAAGGTTGCTTGCTCACACTTCCAGCCCGACAGCTCATCCTCGGCCGTGCAGACCCGCGGTCCAACGACAGTGCACCGTGTCACTTGCGCCACCCCGGACTCCGGAGCGATCGTAGTGAGCCCATGGACCGGTTTCGACAATACCGCGTGAGAACCCCCATGGACCGAGTCGTACCTGGTGTCGCCGCTCGGTGTGTACCGGAATCCATCACTGGCAATGTCGTACAGATTGTGGCTTTCGAAGAACGCTGCAAACACATCGTTCGTCGAGGTCACGGTGCCACCAGTCATGGTGCCACCAGTCACAGTGCCACCAGTCACGGTGCCACCGACGGTACCGACCTGGTGGAATGTTGGAACATCTGCCGCCCACAAGACGGATGATGGTGTGGCAAGTTGTAGCGGTGGGACCACGATACTCTGCACATCGAGCCCCGGTACCCCGTTACCGGTCGCGCCGTACTGAGCCACACAGTTGGTTTGCGTATACAACGAGCGCACACACAGGCTTCCCTGAAGGGTGTATCCCTGCGAGCAGTAGGCCGTGGTCGATTTGACCACCGACACACACCGGCCATCCTTCAGCTGCGTCCCGGACCCGGAGCAGCGGGCCTGCAGCTTGGACACCTTCGTGCAGCGCCCGTTGGAGTAGTGGAAATCTTCGACGCACTCGGGCCGCCCGACGACACACTGGTGTCCCCGGAGGGTGGAGTGCGCGGGGCAGCTTGGTTCGGTGGACTCTCTCCGCACGCAGACCCCTCGCCGGAACTCGTAGCCTTCGGGACAGTTCGGACCGGGCGCTACACACTCCCCGCTGACCAGCGTGCCCCGTTGACAGGACAGCTGCACGGAGTGGAGCTTGACGCACAACGTCCCATCCAGCCGGTAGCTCGGCGGGCAGGATGCACTCCGCACACACTGACCACCCGCACTAATGATCGTATCGGGCGGACATTCCACCGAACTGTAGATCGCACGGATACACTCCGTGCCGACCATCTTGTAGTCCGGTTCACACTGCGGCGATCCGGTGATGCACAGACTGTTGCGGAGGTTACTTCCCGGGGGGCACGTCAGTAGCTGGCGGATCTCCCGCACGCACTCGTTGCCGCTCACCTCGAAACCGGGCGGGCAGATCATTCGCCGCGAAACGCATCGCGCTCCGCTGATGACGAACTCCGGCGGACACTGGCTGGGGCGCTTCTCCAGCATGGTGCACTGATCCGCGGACAGCGTGAAGCCCGGTTCGCACGTCGGAACGTCGAGCGACACGCACACCGCCCCGCGTAGCCGACTATTCGGGGGGCAGATCACGCTCCGGTACTCCGTCTTGATGCACCGAGTGTCGGCCACGAACTCATAGCCCGGATCGCAGTTGGGGCCACTCAGGACACACCAGTCCTGCACGTGCCGGGATGGGGCGGCACACGTCACCGAGCGGTGCGTCGTCCGCACGCACTGGTCCGCCTCGAACCGGAACCCTTCCGGGCACCGGAACTGACTGACGCACTCACCGTCGGTGTAGACGAACCCGGGCGGGCAACCGATCGGGGTGTGCTCCTCACGGTGACACACACCCCGGGTCAGATAGAACCCGGTCGGGCAGGTAACGGTCCCCACGCAGAACCCATTCCGCTTGGTGCTGCCCGCCGGACACTGCGCCGGCCTCTCGTTTACCGTCACGCAGCCACCGGCTACGCTGCGGTATCCCGAGGGGCATGAAGGGGCCATGTAAACGCAGCGACCCTCGTGGAGCACCAGGCCATCCCGGCAGCTGGCCGGTCGAGTTTGGAGCCGCACACAGTGCTCCCCGTCGAGGAAGCCCGTGCCGCAGATCATCGCGTGCTGTCGGACACACTCCTGGCCGCTGTTCATCGTGTATCCGGCCGGACACTCCAGTTGCAGTGAGTACCGTCGACTGCAGACGCCCCCGGCCGCCATCGTGTAGCCCGTCGGGCAGTGGGCCGTCAGTGGCGCCGCAGGCTGAGCGCCACACCGGAACGGGCAGGGGCTGTTACAGCCACCGTTGCAGGGACTCTGGCACCCGGCGTATGCAGCCATGGGACATGGGGCCGGTGGTGACCCCAGCGTGATACATTGACCACCCTGGAAGTGGTAGCCGGCGGGACAGGTCGGGTAGGCCGTCTCCTGGATCTCGCACACCCCGTTGGCCGGCACACCCCCCGAGCGACACTGGGGTGCGACACGCGACTCACACCGGCCACCGTGGAGCATCGTTCCCGGGGGGGCACACGGGTGATGAGGTCAAGCGCAGGACACACTGACCCGCCCCCTGGTACGAGTACCCATCCACGCACACCATTTCGCGCGTTACACACCGATCGTGCTCCATGTGCGTGCCCGCTGGACAGGACACGGCCGTGCTGGACGTACTCCAGCAGATCGACTCCGACTGGTTGTAGCTGTACCCGCCCTCGCAGTGCGGCACGGCGAGGCAATGGCCGCGGATGTACTGGAAGCCCCCCGCGCAGTTCGGTGCGATCTGGTCGTCCCGCGAACACTGCCCATCCTTACGCACCGATCCCGGGGGGCAGCTCTGGACCTGGTACACACACTGCCCACCACGGAACTGTGACCCATAAGGGCAGCGGGGCTGCTCGCGCTGATGCTGCACACATACCCCATCCTGCAGCTCGAAGCCGGCCTCACACGTGGCCTCCGATACGACGCACAGCCCATCGCGCAGCCGACTTCCGGCCGGACACGCGTAGTGGCCCTCGTGCTCCCGCACGCACTCCCCATCGCGCATCGTAAACCCGGCATCGCAGGACACATCCTCCGAGATGCACTCGCCGGTCGCGAACCGCAACCCCCGCGGACACGTGGCCGGCCGCTGGACGTAGCGGACGCACTGCATGTACACGAAGTTGAAGTCCCGCGGACATACTTCCTGGTCGGCGACGCACACATCGCCCACCATGCGGGCTCCGACCGGGCAGGAGACCGGTTGCTTCTCCGTCTTCACGCACGCCCCGTTCCGCTGCTGATAGCCCGGCCGGCACTCCAGATCCCGGACCACGCACACACCGTCGCGCGGCTGCGATCCTGTCGCGCACCGCGGAGCCGTGCGACGCTCCTGTACACACTGACCCCCGACCAACCGGTACGCCGGAGGACACCGAGATTGCGTGACAATACAAACCCCCCCGGACAACTGAGTTCCCGGGTCGCAGCTTAGCTCCCGCTGGTCTCGCTGCACGCACACCCCTTCACGCTCCGCCCGGTAGCCAGCGGGACAGTCGGGAGTCGGGTACCCGCAAATGCCACCCGCCGAGAGTCGGCTTTCCGGTGGGCAACGGGCCGGAACTGTCGAGTTCGTGATGCACCGCCCATACCCGTCGAGCGTGGCCGCTGGCTGGGAGCAGTGGGCCGGCACCACGCAAACATCGTCCCGGCGGGTGCCCTGGACGCAGCGCGATTCCATGTCGGTGTGTCGGATACACTGCTCGTAGTTCAAATCGTACCCGGGCGGACACGTGAGCGCCTCCACGTGGCTACTCTCGATCGTGCGCACTTCCGCCGGCTTCGATTCCTGCTTCACGCACTGATCTCCGATCTGGGTGTAGCCGGTTTCGCAGGTACACGAAAGGACCGTCGGTGGTAGGGTCACCTGAGCCGGTGGTGCCTGGATCGGGGGCGCCATCCCACAGCTCGTCGTCGCCGGGCACGGCGTCGGCATGCATTGGCCGTTCTGGAGCGTGTAACCTGCCGGACAGACGGACTGCCCTACGCAAGTATCGCCGACGAGATTGAAGCCCGGCCCACAGTACATCACGCGCTGGATGCACTGGTTGTTCTGCAGCGTGCTCCCCGGTGGACAGACGATCGAGTGCCCACCGGCTAACGACGTCTCGTAACCGGTACTCCCGGAAGCACCGTATGGCCTCCAGGGGGGCCCGCCGGCGCCCAGCGATACCGGCATGATGGGCGAGTAGCTCGTCTGCCGGTTGGTCCGACGGGATGTGCCATTCGTTTTCAGCGCCGTCCCGTTGCGTCTGTAGACGGTGCCATTGACGGTGCTGACCCCACTGGCCAGTGTAACGTTTTTAGCACCGGCAGCCACGGCGGCCGTCCCATTACGTCTGTAGACGGTGCCATTGACGGTGCCGCCAGTGGCCAGTGTAACGTTTTTGGCACCGGCAGCCACGGCGGCGGTAATCATAATCCAGCCCGCGAACGCGAGCAACACAAGGAGCTGCGGGAGGGAGGGAGGTAAACCAAGAAAACATCGCTTAGTGGTTATCACCCGCAAGCACAAGTCCTCGCCGATTATCGCCGGCTGCGGGGGGAATCTGAATTTACGAATTCGGAAGAACGATTTCGTTACGTCAGGCGGGGAGTCT
>NW_026454334.1:0-9402 GCF_943734635.1 Anopheles cruzii
GCTATGTTTAGCACCCGAATGTTGCACCGTAACCGTGTGACATAACAGGCTCTACACTGGCAAGCCATGGACAACCGATCCGGAGGACAATGGATATGCAATTCGATTTGTGGCCGCTCGACTCCATTAATGTTAATGTCCTGATGTAAGCCACGGTTCGATGGAATCGTCGGTTTCGAAGTTCAGACTATGTCACTATCTATCAGTGATATCGCTCTGAAATCGCCACTCGCGGAACCGAACCTATCGACTTGCAGTGGGCCTCCTACTGCCTGCACGCGAGGCCTCACAAGTGCTCGTCTACTAGTTGGTTCAAGTCTCACCCAACTCACGTGGCGTATGACTGTTTTAAAACACCATGGGCCGCGTGCGATCAGCTGTAATACGATAACTAGGGCCCTGGCGCCCTTCCTATCCTCCTCCTTCGGTCGAATGGCTTTCAGGCATTCTCAAGTTCGACAACATGCAAGTCGGCTTTTTACCTTCACCTGTAGAAATGGCGTGGCTCAAAGTTCTTACGCCATGTAAGTCGCCATAATGGTGGTGGCTAGTGCGTCACGTGTCCCTGGTTAAGCTTCCCGATAAAGCACAGTTGAATCGCTATCAGTACGCCATTAATTCACAGTTCTCTGATATGTATTTCGGAATACTAAACTACGCTACAATTTCTGTAGCTAATACACGAAACGTTACATTACAGATTAACATCACAATCAAACAACAAACAGCGAGTGAAGGGCGGGAATGTAAATTGTTTGTAAATAGTTCCGCCAGACCTAAGAGAATCCCTTTAGGATGTTTACCGTCACTGGCGCTTTGATCGCGTACTGATAAGGAACTAAACATGACGATAGCGGCCATTGTATTTGACTGTGCCAAAGGTATGTTTTAAAAAACATCCGTGTAAACACCCGGCTCGTGATTCAGAGTTTCCTCTTGCTGCCGATGTTTTCACAATAATCGCCAAATGGAGGCGTTTCAATCGATTGCGATTGCAAGTGTGCATGTAATCGATTTTTAACATGCATTATGGCTTTGATTGTGGAAACCAGTGACGCTAGTTAGCGTGAGTTTACTTTCGATTTTCGTTACAACATTTTTGTTGTGTACCGGAATGTTGATGTGATTTTTGAACCGAGTAACGAGACCGTTTGAATGAAGGATCGCGTAAAAATGGATTGAACCCGAGGAAACCCGTCACGGAATATTTCACTTTATCACCTGCCGTCCAATTATAGATCAACGTGTATTTTGGTCGACGGAGCCAGAAATAGGTTCCGTTTTAGTGCCCCAACATGGAATTATACAGTGGAAAAAAAGAAACGTATTGCTTTCCTCTGTTGAATCGATTTTGAACAAAAGTTACCAGTTCAGTCCGTATTCAGTTTGCTAGCGAATCCGGGTTGAGGAAGCATTAAACTTTCAACCCAAGGTTTTTTGCCATCTGTGCCTTATCTAGGCACGAAGTGGGTACTAGCGAAATGGGGAAATTGACTGCTGAGAACAATCTATTCAAACCACCGAAACCTTTTTGACCTCGAGGGGTCCAAAAGTCAGACGGCGATGCCCCATTCTGGAAGAGCTGAGCTGATAAGAACCATGGTGTATCATTTCTGCTTCTATTGCCCGACACAGTGGCCAGTTGTTCGAAAATATTCGTAAACGGTCGTACCGATCCGTTGGCAATCTTCTATCTCTCTATTCACGCAACGCTCGGTACATTATCCGACATATCTAGGCCAGGTTATCTATAGACAGGGAATCATAAATGTGTAACATAAACCACGCAAACAACTGCGATCAAGGATTCTTCACGTTCGTTTGACGCGCAGTAAAATTGACGCATTGCTTAGCCCAAACGCCATTTGCGTCTTCCATTGAGCTTGTGACACTCTCGTCACGACTTGTAGTGCCCATATATAATGCGCAACTACTGTTACGCCAAAAAAAGATCGAAAGTGAATATTGACTGTCAAATTCACATATGTTGTCTATGAGACGATCTCGTTGGAAGTTGTGTGCTCTGTGTAACATCACTCTTGTGAAAGTTTATCATTAAGTCTACATTAAGTTTATACAAACCTTTGATAAAATGAAACATTTGTAATGAAAAGAAAGATTTAAATGTAACATCATAATGAATACATGGACAGAAACCCACGCTTCCTGTCCTGTGGAAGTACATTGTCGAAAGAATGCCCCCTCTTCTAAGGGGCATTCGGAAGGGATTTGTAACCAAAACAGCCCTCAAGTAGTGTGTTAATTGGAGCCGTGGAATCGGCAATCATACTTTGACTGCGTCGCTAATGGGGTGTGCTGATGTTACTTTTTGCCGAGCGATTTGGCAGAATCTACTGGGGATCGCAAGACCGATTAGCGGATCAAGTGTGTGACATTCTGGAGCAAAACAAAACTACACGCTAAGTAGCGAGGGAGCGAAAACACTTTTCCGACTTCCGACGACCGCGTGAAGGAATGTTATGTTGGTAAGGGAACACACCAGGAACCGCGTTCATTCCTCCCGTGTCGAAAACAAGTGGCGGCCGAAGTGCTACGGTCGGTATGGGACAAATTTAATTAACCCCTACGGCCACTGGTGTACAGAACGTGACACGTGGGAGGAGAAAAGTGTGCTGTTCTTTCAACTTTGTTTAACTTCGCGAATTGTAGCGAATGGTTAAACAGAGGCTTTCGTGCTGGACGATCCTTCAATGAATGAAAGAATCGATTATCTAGATACGCAAAAAGGCGAAGAAGTAGTGACAGCATTCATTCATACGTAACTATACACGGGAACACGCAGTAATGTAATCGATCTACGTCAACGTTTTGGCCGGTTTATGCTAATTACCAAAGCGGCATTTCTTCACGATGTGGCGATTCTTATTATCAGCACGTGTACGTGTACGTGTAGCAGCATTTCGTATTGAGCTAATCGACTTTGGTGTAGAGAAGAGTCTTTGTATAAAACATATCTTTTCACCCTGAGAATGCCTCAGAATGTATAATGCATGTGAAACGATCTTGGTTTTTATTCATTATGGTAACGTGCAAATATCGATTTACAAACTTTGGCGTATCGATTACTTCTCACCGTTCGTACAAGGCACATAGTGAATATGAAAAATTAATGTGATCTTTTTCATTGGATAACGAGGGTTTTCTTGGAACCATACTTGGAAAGTTCGCAGACGGTGACCTTTTGAATGTCGAATTGAATTTTACCAAAATTACAGCTGTTCACGGAAAATTGTCAACTAAAAGAAAACAAGATGTGCACCGTCACTGGGGGGTCGTTTACAAAAATGTGTCGAGTCTTATTTCTTGACCTGGCAGGAGCTTATTTCAACCAAATAATAAGCAATAGGGATGATTTATTATATTCTTTTCAATAGTATGTGACAAACATTTTCTTAACTTCTTCCCACGGAGGAGGGTAAGAAGTGCCATCACCATTCTAAAGAATGTTCGGCCTTCAACCTTCTAAGAAGCTCACATGGGAAGGAAAGCATTTTTGGCATTCAAAACTTTGAAAATTCAAAAAGCATGGCAGACAATTTTACAATACTTTTCCTTCTTTTTTCTTTCGACACTTTTCTGTCCTTCAGTTTGTTGTGTTTAATAGCTTCCAGGCAAGCATACTTTCCCAAGGCAAATCGTTGACTCCACCGAGCATAGAGTGTTTTTGCTTTAGAAGCGAGATTCGCGCCTTTTGATGTTGTCACATGGCGTCGTGGAATGCTTTGAAAAGAAAAATCCTGCTCATGACAACCGGGATGGTGATAAGTTTTCTCCATGTCCGGAACCGTTTTGTCCGCTTAAAATGTTTACACACAAAGGTTGGTTACGGAACAACAGTTTTGTGAATATTTTCCTGTAGCCACGGCCTGCTGTGATGAAGCGTTATGGATTGGACGAATAGTTTGTTGAACATTATTTACTGCATAAAGTGGATTAGCTTTTTATGGTTCAACCATTTTATGTTTATCTGGAATATTTACCATTTGAATATGAGTGTATAAACCTACACAGGGTTCCACACGTAGCAGCGCATAGTTGTCGTCGGCGTTGATTTCACTTTCCTTTGTAAATACACATATTCCGATAGCAACGTTGTGCTCGATTAATCACGACTACCACCACTGTAGCGCAAACATCAAGCGTCGTCGTCACTTTTAATGCACAGAGTAGTGTGCACTCACAAACAAAGCCGGGTTGCTGCTTTGTTTTGAAACTGCATGCAGCTGGCCGGTAGGGGTGTGGTAGCGTGAAACCGGAAGTCAACAGTGTCGTTTCAGGAAATGCAATCCGTCTCAATGATGCACACGGAATGCAGTGCCAACCGTAGGGACGGAACATTTCAATCGTAGTTGTGGTCGACACTGGAACGTTAACAGTTATCCACCACTTCACGGACATTGGTGAGATGCAGTTGGAAACTGTGAAGCATTATTTATGGATCTCGAGTGCGAGCGGCTCCCAGCAGCCGTGCCAGTGCATAAAACGAACCAATATATCCTCGTCCCCTATGGAATATCATCAGAAAGGAGTCAGTGGCACAAGGTGTCCGTCGTCCTGGCCGCTGTTCCATCGACGTTATAGATCTTTAACGGCCCTCCAAAGAGTTTTATTTTATACTTATCGTGTATTCCATCAATCCGCCTTCTGCCTTCCGCCTTCCGTTCCCACTGAATACGCAGTGGTGCTCCATTTATACAGGCTATAGCTCCATTCCGAACAGGCTCTTCCGCTTCATTGCGTTGTTGTTTTGAGTTTAGAATTAAATACCTTATCTGTCCAGCATAACCGTCTGCATATAATACATTTCTGACTGTTTGGATGGATTTTGTTTTTTTTTGTCGGTATAAATAAAAAAGGGGTTTTTAAATTTGGCGTTTCGCATTGTTCTTCGGAGGCCGGTTTTCTGATTCGAGTTGCTAACCCTCGAAACAGATAACATGAATAGGTTAGAGCAACTACCACTACCTAACTGTTTTGTTTTACTTGTCGACTCTCTGTGGAATGCCCGTAAAATTGTCTTTAGCTGAGCTTTGTAAAACTATTTCTAAATTACACCACAAGTCACTACGTAGGGTTTAACTTACATAAAAATAAAATAATATTAGAAAATACATTAAATACATACACTTACATTCCATGCCATTTTTCAGAAAATAATTCGGTAAATTCTTTCCATTGGTTAAAAAAAAATATATAGTTGTAAAATCTACAGTAGTAGTAGAATCTCTTGAAGGCATTCACGGTTTATTTTCATATCGTTCTTTAACCGAAAGCACGAAACCAGTGCACCCGCATATGGAAATCGAAATCATACAATAGGCGCCTGGCGAAGACGTCAATTCATGTCTTTTATGTTTCGCGAGAACGTTCCATCGCGCCCTTCAGTTGCCTTTCTACAAAGCCGGTCAATTTTCCACACCAATTTCATGCGACCGACCATGGTTATTGGTCTTCTTTAGTGCGGACCTTTGGTGCTTTGGCTTTCGGCATTTTGGCGTTGAATATGTAAAGCAGATTCGGCAAGCTTCAATAGGTCATAGGCGCGTTTCTGAACATTACCAAAAGTAAATGGCGATGGAAATGTAGTCCACAGCTAAAACAGCAGTAAAAATAGAATACATAGCATTGAATATTTCACTAGCTTAATCGACAAACAATTTGTAAGCACTACAAACCTTTTCTTGTATTTTTGAAATTTATTGCGACTTCTGCAAACTGGTTTATTATTAGTGTTATTGATTTTTGAAATTCATACAGCATGTCGGTTATACAATATTATGACTACAGATGCACGGACGTAGGATGCCAGCTGAAAAATGATGATATCGGGAAGCAGTACGTGTGCATTCGTTTTAGGTCTTACGTAAACAAACAGCACACAACTGAGGAGGAGTGCGTTTAGTTACCAATCTGTTGGTGGAGTCCGCATCTATCACTGTCGCGCTAACGTTCTCAGGGAAAGATGTGTGAAATGTCCAACAGTTTTTTGTGTGTGTAGTTAACTTAGATCACTAACTTTAACACCGTAGTGGTCAGTGGCGGATAACTGGATACGGCCGGTGCATAGGACACCCGTAACGGTCAGCAATAGAGCGTAAGAGTTTCCCGAGGGTTACCCTGGTGACTGTCTTTAAAAGGTGTCACTTTTATCATTCTGCTCAAACGGACGCTGACAGTGACGTGTCTGCTGTTGCTGTTTGCTAGAACCTGTTGGGTTTCGAGGCTCAAAATAGCACACCGTGTTCATTTAATTATGAAACAAACTGCCTCCTGACGAGGCTGGGGACCTGACAGATTTTTGTAAAGAAAATTACAAAACCAAACGAGATCGCAAATCACAGCCCATGAACTAAAAGGCGTTACTTACTAAGTTTCCTAAGATACTGATGAAAATTAATTTAGAAAATTCTAGAGGCACTTTGTGAAATGTTTTTTGATATATTTTCTTATACACTTTTCGTGTGAATTATAACAGTTTACGATGGTCTACTTGGCAGAATTTGTTTGGTTTTATTTGGCATAAATTGCATTAGTAATGGCATCTATCTTACGAGTTGGTCCAGGTTGATCCGACCAGGAGTGTGCGTTGAGAACCGGACTGTTTTTAACACACAAAAAATGTTTATAAAATTCAATGCGATTTTCTATTTTGTTCAAAGTATGTGCAATCGCTAGCTATACATTTCTCCTATCTCTCTGCTTAATCATGGATTCCTAGACGAAAGAATTCTTCGACTTTTTAAGTAAACTAACTAGTCATCCCATTTCGAGTTCCTCGTAGAAAAACGAAGGGCTGCTCAGCCAATACGTGTCCCATCGATGAAAAAGAATGATATTCGGAAACAGCCAAGTCTGGTGAATAACGCGGGGAGGGATAGCAGCTCCCATCCAACTGATTTGATAGTATCCTGAAACTGTTTTGTTTTTTGGGCACATGTCAGCGCCTGGCCACGGCCTACTAGGCGCCTCCATTTTGATTAGAAAAACGGCTTTTTGGTTTTTCGATCAATGCATGGTTCAAATTGGGCATTTGTTGTCAGTAGCAATCTGATTTAACGTTTCCATCAGGTTTTAGGAGCTTTTGAAACAACAACAGTTTTCTGTCGCATCAAAAAGTCCGTTTTTTGGAGTCCTTGGACGCCTTTTTTTAGTAAAGTCTAAATCGTCATTTTTGAATTTTTTAAGCCACTTAAAACACTACGATCTTCCAAATACAAGTCCCGACGAGCATTTGGTGCGATTCCGAAGCAGTTTTCTTCAAGAGGAGCAGAAAAATAATAATCCCCGCCATACGTCATTTTCAGGCACAAAAGTTAGCATGGTCTAAAAGATGGGTTGCAAACCGAAATTTTTGTTTCGACCTGAAATCATTTACCGGTTGTCAAAACAAGGTAATGATGAATGAACCGCTAAACTGGGAAGTGCCAATCGACAGGTACAGCCATCTTTTTAACAGTCCGGTTCTCAACGCACACCCCTTGTATAAGACATGCGTTGATGCTTTACTGTCGGATGAAAACTCGGCACCGATGATGCTGGGGATGCTGTTACGCTGCGTCCTTTTAGTCTTTTCTTCGTCCTTGCAGTTGCAATCTGCGAGCTCGGTTCACGGACACGTTGGCGTTTACTTTGTAATGGCCAGCTATCATGCGAGGATACACGCCATGAATGTATAAATAAAATACTTACCCCTCAAAAAGTTACCTACAGCGTTCCTACCTACAACACAGTCGGAAGGATGACTTCCCGGTAGAATGTGTGTGTCGGGATGCCTTTAGTGCTCCAGATGCTTCAAAGATCATGCGCAGTAGAGGGATCGTGGAGGCGCTTGGTGTTTGACAGGCAATAAAAACAGTTTCTCGCTCCATTGATGTGTGTGTAGCTTATATACTACGAAATACTCGTTGCACGTCAGTGGCGGTGTTCCGTTCTACACTTCTGCGTTCAGTTGTCGAATACGCAACAAAAGCAAGCCAACCAACGATTCTTTCCGCTTGAGTTTTCTATATCCTTAGTTACCGTGTGTGGGAGAACAACAATCAACGTTTGTTTTTGTTTTATTTTGGTCACATTATTGAAGGTCACGGTTAGGATCTTGTTCGCTGTTCTACTCGAAAAGTGCCGAATATGTTGTGCACCGTTACAGAAATCATTCCTTATCATGAACTCCTACAAATTCATGACACGTTCACTGTAATTTGTATTGCTAATTGCTCTCTTTTTCCGTTTACCAGTTAGTAATTGGAATCCGTTTACCAGCTGGAAGCGTAATTGGAAAAGTTTTCGTTATTGATAAATTGTGAATGAATCCGTAATCTTGGCCGGACGTATGCTACGAATGCTAAATACAGTTCCCTGTATTATTCAGTTGTGGTCTTAGATGTATCAGGTACATTACCATTTAACCACGTGATCAGCACATAATGTTTTATACATACACAATCAATCAATATTGTTACCTTTCGACTCCTATTGGGTGTCTTAGAACGTTTTCCTGGAGCAATTTTATTTTTCACGTTTCCGTTTTCAAAATTAGTTGAGGATTAGTTGAGTATTCGTTCAAAAGTCGTTTGGTGAATGCTAATTTGTCAGTCAATTTAATTCACTTTCCGTTAGCGTGATACTTCGACAACTCCCGACTATCTCAATAAACAAGTATCGATCGATAAAAACGTCATCGTGAATTCCTCCCCGGGCCACAAATCTTTGCTTTCTATGAAACACTTTATCTCCGCCATCGATTTTGATGAGCGGTTTCATATTTCCCTGGGTATAAGGCCACTTGACTCAGTTTCTTGCCATCTGAATCGATGTTGCTCACTAACGGTGAACGTTCAAATGGGTGTTACGAGAGTAGGATCAAATTGGATTATATTTACCTTATAAATACGGACTGAAGTAAATCGACTCTTGTTGGGCCAAACGAGTTGATTACCATCAACAAGATAAAACAAGTAAAGATACTTCGACACCATTTAACACGGGACGGGTGTTGGAGTAGAAGTGGCAGGATTTCTTTCCTTTCTTATCTAAAGTTTAATTTAATTTCATTCATGGTTTTGTATCTGATAACATGTGATACATGTTATCATGCGTCTCAATGTACTGTTTGCAAATACACTGCTTTTCCTAATGATAGAATCACCCGTTTTTTCAGACTGAGGCTAAGATAAAACGCTGAACCGATTTTTCGAAGATGAAGAATCGATTAATTTAGCAAAAGAAATAATATCCATTGTTTGGTTTTGCGAAAAAAAAATTATTTTGACTTGGGGAGCCAAAAAACGATAAAACGGCTGTTTCAAAACGATAGACTCACTTGTAAAAGTCGGTCCTAGTCCAGTCCTACTAACACTAGTTGAATTGTCAAGTAACTGAGTT
>NW_026454335.1:0-9402 GCF_943734635.1 Anopheles cruzii
GACGTTTATGCTGCCTTACGTAGAAGAAACCATGCCACTGAGATGGATATTTCAACCAGAAAACGATCCCAAGCATACGTCATAGCTTATGATATCGTGGTTTGATGGCAATAATGTGTCAGTTTCGCCTTGGCCAAGTCAGTCTCCTGACTTAAGCCATTTTGAAAACTTGTGAAATACCTTGATGCTAAAGTTAGCTGTACTATATTTTTCAAACAAAGATGCATTGTGGGAAAATGTGCAGCAGGAATGGTATTCTATTCCAGTAAACACTTGTCAGGATTTGGTCGATTCGCTGCCAAGAAGAGTGCATAAAGTGCTCCAAAACAACGGTGGATATACGGGGTACTGACTAATTTTGAAATAAAATATTGATTTTTGACAATAGAAAAAGAGTAAACCGTGTAAATTCATTAAAATTTGACATACACGCAGAATTACCTATTTTATTGACCAGGTACTTTTAACTGCTTCCTATTGTAATAAGCAAATTCCTAGAATTTTTCACTTATTTTAGACTATCTTTATCTTATTTTTAGTACTTCTATCTTATGCTATCATTGTAATACCTGTGAATTCAATAGGTTTTGAAAAATGATCAAATAACGCAGCTTAAATACAGTTACCTATTTCATTGACCAGCAGTGTATCTCAAATGGTTTCCGAATTCCAAATAGTTGTCGTATGTGCTTAATGGAAGTCAATTGAGTGATTAAGTGCACCAACATTGTTCAAAGGTAGACGCTCTAATTCAAGAGTGCTGGATATTTAAATGATTTAATTTAATTTACATGATTGAACTTCTGTTGTTGAACACTTAAGTTATTTGTGTTTCAAAAGGGCTACTTTTTCCCTCCCACTATGAATCACATTTTCTCTGATTCTCTTTTCTTGTTTCTAGATTTTATACTTTGCGTAAAACATATCTTTCTCTGCAATAATTTACATCTAACCGCCATCGGTATCGTTATCGTTATCGGCTGCCTGATCGCTCAAAACCAGGGTGGCAAAGCCAAAGTTGCAAATTAAACCACAGAAATTCCATTGATTAGCTTCGACCACCGATTAGATTTATTTCCCTTCTTGTTTACCGATAAAGTTCTCATGTCCCGATGATGTACGTTTGCCAGGGGATTACGTAACTTAAGAGAAACCTTTCAACAGGCAGTAACTTGTGGTGTGAAATATTGCTCCATATTAAACCAACGTATGATAGACACCATGCTCTTGAAGCATGTGAACCAACGAGGGAAACCGATCTAAACGAAGACGTTTGTGTGTCGCGAAGAACCGCTTGCAGTTTGTATAATAGATGTTAAATAAAGAATGTTTTATTGTTTAAGGCTTACTATAGTGATTATTAACGCACCAAACGGTTGTGCCGAATAACACATCCTTTGCAAATATTGAAACATATAAGAAACTTGATGATATTCTAAAGTGTGAGCGACATAAATGAATATGATGCCACTTTTTTTTAGATCTTAAAACGGCAATGAAATTCTATGCCTAATTTGTGCAATGCGTACATGTGTTTAAGGAATACCAACATTTTTTCTTAGTTTCAATCATTCAGATATAAAGTCGATAAGAACTCGTTTTAAAATGTTTGAAAATGCGCGTATTGCATGACGGCATGAATGCAGGCCACAACAGAATGTAGAGAGAAAATCCGTGTATGAATAAAACATGGTCAAACATAGTAAAACTAGGACACTGCGCATCACCGTTTACCAACTTTTTATCTTCTCATTTTTGCTTATTGCTTTGAAGGCTTGGTCACTTCATATTCATGGAAAGAAAAAAACCATAGAAAAATGGCTCTTCATCTAACTGTCTTTCAAATTTTCAAAGAATCCTGTTTTACATTGGAGATAAATATTAATAGCTAAATCAGTTAATCCTAGTTTGGGTCATAAAATCGATATTTTTGTTCATTTTGTAAATAAATACGACGTTTGAGATGGAAGGAATGCAACGATCGCTATGCAAGGATGGCGGGTAAAACAAGTCACTGAACGAAGACGATCAACCACGATGCAGCGCCAGGACCGCTCGGCTCTTGGAGTTGCCGGATAACGGCAGGTTCCAATAAAAAAAAAAATCCAAATTTCTTTTGCATTTATTTAAAATTATGCACTAACAATATTTAAAAAATCATATTGTCTCCAAACGCTGAATTTAGTGAATCTTTCTCTGTGATCTGTGAAGTGATCTTTCCCTTCAAAATATGCCTCAATGGAGCAGAGTCCGAATAACATTTGTCAAGCCACTGTTTAGTTTGCATTGACTTCGTCAGTTCACCATCGGGTTTAAAAACCAACAACAACAAGGGAAATAAAACTGATTCATCATTGTTGAAAACAGAGATTGTGTATTTACATTATCTGTGCTATTTGTTTTAAACGACCGATACGTTTTACGTTCCGTTGTACTAAGGATAAAAATGAATTGCTCTTTTAGTTTATAATTTATAATTTAAATTATTCGACCTGTTTGCTTAAAGCTATACAGGGGGAATCAAAGAAGAAGAGAGGATATAGAAGAGGGAAAGGAAAGCAAAACGAACAACAAAGTCGAGCGAGACCTCTTTGTGAGTTATAAACAAACATTCGAAAATTAAAAGAACGAACCACGAATGAACGGTGATCAGAGAATTCCATCCGGGCTGTGACATAAACCCGTTATCAGGATGTCAATTATATTCCGTTCCGATTAAATACTTTGTCGGTTTGTTGAATAAAGACACAGTTTTTTAGATTTAGGCATAACTTAACCACTAAATCAAACAAACTCGTGCAACATTCTTTCATTTTGTGATTTAACAAGGATTTATAAAAGGGATATCCTCGACAGGATTCACGCTATCTGCTGCCTGATGCCCTTTCTAAAATACATTACTTGCTTTCTTCATTTTGTTCACGAATTGTTCCGGGTAAAGCTGTCGAGCAGGGTGTTGGTTGTGCCGCGGAGGTCTTCTTCACATGTACAAATGACAAACACATGAGACAGCTCACAAAACGTAGATAAAAAATTTAATCAGGACATTTCCGGGACGACCAAGAATAAGTGTTAGGTGGAAAGAAACGAAGGAAATGGGTCCTTGAAATGTAAACCGTCAGACACCGCGAGGCAAGCTCTTCGCACCAATAAGTTTTAAAAGGCTATCCGAGGAATTATCGAACAGATCGATCTCGACAGCTTTACCCTACAGCTTTACGTCAGCCCGATCTTCAAGCCCAGCCATAAAAAAGAATTCGACTTTGCTAGAGTGATTGCAGAACCCTGCGCACCTTCGGTCATGACCTTCTTGCCATGTTCCTCGCACCTTACCAAATCAGGCCGTCCCGACGCGTCACTTGAGGACGATTTCAATGATTGATTGCGTTGATACGGGTGCAACGCTCCTGTACTGGTGACCGGTGCTGCAGGCGCATTTCCCTGCCCTGCATACATCACGGCATTTGAGGTGGATGATTCAGGAGACCAACCGAGGGCCATGCACTGTGTGCAGGAACCAGCATAATTCCCGGATTTGTGCTTTTGCTGATGATGAGGATGTAGAAGGGTGTAGGATCCCGGTTGGCTCGTGATTTCGGTCGTTGTAAGCGTTAAGGTGAGATTTTCACTCGGTTGTGCCATTTCCCGTTCGTCCAGAGCTCCTCGCGCCGACCGAGGCGGTCGACAATTGTTGGGCAAGGGGCCTGACGGAAGATCGGTCATCAAATAGTTGGGCAAGATGAACATCGTGGTCGAGATATGCGACAAATGCGCCCCATTGGCTGGTTGGACTCCAGCAAAGCTGAACGCGGGAATCGTGGTACTGTAGGAGCTGTTATTGGTGGTTCCAATGCAGGCATTACCGAACGATGAATTCGAGGCTTCGATTCTTCTGGACGGTGTTAATTGTTGCTGGGAGAGGAACAGGAAATCCCCAAAAGAAACTTAGTTTGGACGATATTTATAGGGTTTTGCAGAAAATGCTACATCCAAATAATGCAAACGGTGTAAGAAGGATTTAATGGAAGATGCTAGTTGTAATAGCTTCCTGACTCACTCGACATTACTATATGTATCAAGCACAAACGATTGCCTGATGTTGTTATCTCAAATAAAGTTATAGCAATAAACCAAATTGACCAAGGAATGTTTAAGATACTGAACCTGGTAACTTCAAATATCATTAAACTCCAAAATGTTTCTTATTGAAGAGCAGAGGTAATTTGTCACTTTCAAATCGATCGTGGCAAGTTGATGTAGACCAACGAAATAATTTAAACTTGTTATCTGGGTTATCGTCACTTACCTCCGCAAGCTTCTCGGAAGAAACAACCGTTTTAGGCACACACTCTGCAAGGTCAAAGTCATCGCTCGTCGGACGGTAGCTGGATGGACTTGAGTGGCTGTCGATCGAATCGGATTCCTTGTTGCATCGATTTCCAGTTCGAGACGGAAACAGTTTCATTTTATATGCCAGTAACGTACCAAACGACAGGCAGATACAGCAGAAGAACAGCGCCGCAACACTCACGATAAGCAGTTGTCCGTGGTCTAGACTGGCCATCGTCTGCTGAGTCTCATCTGTTTCATGAAATGAAGATGGAAAGGAACAGATATTGCGTATCAATTATGTAATCGAGATTTAAATACCCATTTTCAAAGCTCACCGTCTTTGACGAAGGTGACTATGTCTTCGGCCCTAGACGACTCGCCCAAGTACTTGTTGTGGATACCTTTGGTGGCGGAGTTACCAATAGCTGCCGAGCCCTCAATGAGATTTGGAACCGGCGTTAACTCCTCATCGTACTGCTCGTTCGATTCGAAAGGCCGTTCGTCCAGCTCGTCATCCTCCAGTGGCGTAACGTAGCGCTCCCGGAACACGTTTCTGGAAACTGGTGACAACAATGGAAGACCCGAGAAAAACTAGACAAAGTTTACAAAGTTATGCCGAATCGTGTGCCAAGTGACCAACTGTCTTGGCGCCACTTACCACAGGCGTATATCACCTTTAGGTACACCCGAGTGCTCTCCGGGCAGGGATTGCCAAATGTTGAGCTTTCAACTGCCACCGTACACTTCCGCCGGCCTTGGCAGATTTCCGTCAGCGTGTGACTCGTGTGCTCCGAGAGACATGCTGAAAATAAAGAATCGTCCAAAGACGGAAGGTGATTGAAGACAACTTGTAGCATGGCGATAACTACAGACAACGCCAAGGTATTGTGTTTGTGCTCTTGTGTCCCAATTTAAGGACTTTAATACTCGTGGTTGCTTGGAACTTACTCTGCTCTTGCGAGGTGGCTGCCTGCGCACAATGAGAACTTTCGTACGCCGTCCGCCCATAGGTGGCGCTGTAGATTGCTATGCGCGTATACTGGCCGCACGTTAACCGAACGATGTCCTTCTCGCAAGAAGTCATGCTTCGGAATTCAACTGACATGGCAAACATAAAAAAAGAAGAGTTCAACGACAAAATATAGAAAACAACTATCTGCAAAGACACTGCTTCCACCACCATTCGTATTTCAGACATAAACGAGAATCATGACGCAAAGATATTGATAGATCAACGAAAGATTGAAAAGAATGCGTCCAACATGCTTTCTTTGCTGACCGGAAGCAGCTGGAATTTAAACTGAAAGGTACAGTTACTCACATGGGCGGCATTTGTGATTGACCTCCACCAGCCGATGAATGCCAGGACAGGGACTTGTTTCGAATATTTTCGGTGCAGCATGTAACCGACAGCTTCGCTTTTTCTGGCACGTTTCAACAACGGTCTGCAGGATTGAATACTGTTGAGGGACGAAAATTACACGAGAATTTAAAAACGCATATAGCCTAGAAAGCAAGTTCAATCGTCCAGTCTTACAATAGTAAAAAGGCCAGGTGTATGGTAATATAGCACCAACTCACCTGCAGCACGTAAAGCGGAGTGCACTTGTCTTTCGTCCTCTCCACAGAAAAACTGGTCAGACTGTCGTTCATGGCGACATCCATTTCGTTGTTGTTTGGTGTCGTTGACGTTATCGTCACGTTTCCTGATGGTAGGATGATGTCCAACATACTCGTAGAAGGTGACGAGGGAGGCGATCCTTGAGCATAATAGAGATCATCGAGTTCGCTGTAAGGACACTGTACCGTATCGTTGTCCTCTGATTTGCATTAGAAAATCAGTCAAAAAGAAAAAGGCAAGAGGGAAAGAAAATGCAGTCACGTTCTCAAGAAGGCGCCGTATCGGTGCCATTGGGAGTTATATGTACCTTTAACACCATACTGAACCAATTCAATAGAGATGCTAGTTCCAAGGGGACAGGCGAGTTTCAACAGATCGTCATCACAACAAAATGTGCGAAACGAACGTAATGTACTGGAGAGCAGGCCTGTGGAAAACGAAGTGAATCCGGAATTAAAGTAATATAAATTAATTGAAGTCATTTGCATCCACCTGTTTGAACATTGATAATATCCTACAAATATATTCCACTGAACAATCACCGTGTTGAACATCGAGTATTAATAAATCTTAAAGATGACAACAGTTCAGCCATAGTTACATCTTTTAATCCACAAATGTTGTGTTCTATGTTCTTTTTCATTCATTTCTAGCAATTTACTAAGCATGATTGTGAAATGATTGTTTTTACGTGCGGCGTTGTTAGTCCCGCGCCAACCCTTATGTCACCTCGGTATCGGGAATCAAACGAGCATTACCGACTGCTCTATTAGCGGAGAGTAAACACATTGCTCAAAAATCCTTTATTCGTTTATCATAATTGTTGAAGATATTTTTTACTACTGGTACAAAGAACACATTGGGAAACATTTCAAGACTACCTCACGTCGAAAAATGTTTGGCATGTTCGTTATTCGGGGAACAAAGCTAATTCAGGAAACGGAAAAGAGAACGAAGGAAAACAAACATACAAAAAGGATACTCAACACACAGTCAATGTTAGCAGAAGCATTTGGAGCCATGTTTTGCGATAGCCACCTTCGCCACAATGTTGTCACAACACAAGCCAACGAGGAGCAGTTGGTGATCACGAGGGGGCCACATTTCGTTCGTTCCTCGACAAGCTCACAGGCAGTGCGTGAGAGCCATAAACATATCTGGTTTGTAATTTTATTGTGGCGAAACAGAGACCTTTCCTCTAGGCTCACGCTTCTCGTTAATCGTCCCTCATCATCGATTCGCACCCTCTTCTCTGAAACCGACAACGTGTCGACGTGGAAGAGCACATTCAGTGCCTTTGAGACGACGACTCAGACCTTGTGAAGCTTCCACGAATTCAAGTACATAAGACAAAATGTTGTTTTTCATCGAGGCTCGTTTCTCGCTGTTTTCAGAAAACACTGAACCACTACTGGCCGACCAAACTGTATCCAAGATGGGTCTAACAAGCTCCAATACATCATCAATAATGCAATTGTGTCAAGCTGTCAACAGATCCAACGTACCACCAGTTTGGGCCCGCTGTGGCTTTTAGCGATTCGCGAAGTAATGTGCAATCTGTTTGAGAAAGGCCCACGTCTCGTGTGGAACAATCGCGGGTTTCGCGGATCCGCTAGGGGCGTAATATCCAGCTCCACTCCACGATGAAGAGGTTTTGGAAATTGATATTCCATCTTTCATTTCCGATGCCATTGGTTTAGTGTTTCAACGGTTCGTTATCATGATTAACGAGACGCGCGGTGAAGTTTGAGGCCCAGGAGGAATGAACGATTCAATGTGTTTCCCGTTTGATCAATCAAAACAGCCATTGGCAACGAGCCACCGGAGAGGCATTTTTGAAAGATTAATCCTTTTCCCCGATTTTCTACCGCAAACATTGACCGATGAGCTGTTGGTGGTCGGGAAAACATTGCATACCAGCAGCTTGCTGAATGGCGAAAGGCGTAGATGGTGGCATTTGTGAAATTTAAGCGAGCTCGTGGTTCGCTTCTGTTTATCCAAGTAAATTATGTTTCGCTGCGTACTAATGATTGTATCGTTAATTAAAAATATGTGTTGATATTGTTGTTATTTGCAATAAATGTTTCGAATGGTTGAGTTTATTAGCAGATTGAATCATATTGAGAGGTTATCGATCATTAATGGTTAGCTACTCGTTTGAAGTTGTTCGTTATATTCGCTCTGATTTAATTCAAAATCCAGAGAGTCTATCTCTTGGGGAAAATATATTTCCTTTTTGGATACTGCATTTTGCGTTATTTGAGAACACAATCGTTACTGTTATTTTTTTATTATCGGCTTCGAGATGATGCACTATCAGGGTTCGATCTGACGTCTTTCACACAGAAACCGTTTAATCGGTGTTGCGCAGACGGATGATCTACGGATGAGTCACGAAATAAACGAAATCGAGCCGAAAGAACGACATCTCTTGAAAGATTACTCACCTAAATCATCTCCGGTAATATTGTGTATCAAAATAATTAATCCAACAATTGATTGAAACACTTTTGTATTCATTGTTTTATGGAGCACCTTTGACTCTTCGGAAGCTCACCAAATCATCGCGAAGGAATAAAACCTGCTTCGTAGTAATTTCACTGCCCGAACATGTAGTGTTGATCTCATCATTGGCATCATTTTTGAAACGATCGTTTCCGGAAAGGGGTTTTTGCCTATTCCTTATGTATTCAAAGATTTATTTATTTCGTTCAGTCATGTTCCATCAGGCTGATTACGCTACACATTTTCTGAGACACCATATAGCACATTAATATTTGAAGTATGATGTCAGCTCGATCGAAAATCACTTCTGGTACCAACATTACATATAGCCATATCGACCACCATCATCCACAATCAACTATTGGTTTCACGGCACTTTATTTATTGGCCTATTCACATAACAAAAACATTGGCAATAAAACCATCCACATTCGGCCATCTGATTCACAAAACAAAACAACAACTTCAATACACCATCAACAGCTTATATCTGAGGTTGCTCGAGGTAAGGATAGTGGAGGAAATGCCACATGCATCTTACTAATATAGTTTTGTTGAGTCAAATTAAGAAAACTATAAAGCGTAAATAAAACAAATTTGGGCCAGTCCGTTCCTCTGGGACTAACAAAAAGCAATAAAACTGTTTCACTTGATAAGTGTTGGTAACTTTTCCATTCACTTTGGTTTTTCTAACCATGCTTGCGCTTGGTCCGGGAGCGTTCAAGCAGTTTTAGGACATCTTAAAAACCACGCCTCAGTTGTAATAGCACGAACAGAGATTCTGCTCTTTCGGTCATCATCGTTTAAGGCAGAGGCATAAACAACGGAAAGCGAGAATAATCCATTAAGGCCTTAACTCTCCGACCATGATTACACGCATATAACGAAAACGGAAAACGAAGGCGACGGCTGCTGCTGAGAACTTTCCGCACAATTTGGCGCCT
>NW_026454336.1:0-9365 GCF_943734635.1 Anopheles cruzii
CCCGGGAATGGATGACGTAATGTTGCCAAAATTGGCCAAAAAAAGCAACCCCCGCTGGGTGTTCTGGGAATTGTCCTTCTCGCTCGCTCGCTCGGCCGCCCATGCGCCTGACGCACCCTAAAATTCGCAGAAGGTGCGTGAGTTCCGCGGCGTCACGTCTTCGCGCGCGCCTTCGCGAGAACTGTGGAATTGTTAAAAGAATGTAGATGAATGCAAACTTTGTCAACGTAAATCGCGGGACGACACAAAACACGACAGGGCAGGAAATGGTTGGCCTGTGATCGATGATCACGATCATTGCCGCCACCACAAAAAGGTACGCGTGGTGTACGAGAGAGAAATTGAGGACGGAAGTAGCGAACAAATTTAAGGTTCCTCGAGAGAGATACAACGAGAAAAAGAAGGGAAGACGGTGCAAACGGAGAAACCAACCTCCTCCTGGTGCCAGCCGAATTCAAAATCGGCCACTGACAAAGGGCGCGCGGAAAGAAAGCATAAAATAAGCACGCAGAGCGCATTAAAATCAGGTGGACACGACACGACAGCGAAGAAGCCCCGCGCTCTCATTGAAAAGAACCAACGCAAAGAACCTACTGTAATTACGATCTGGTTCTTCGCTGGCTGGCGATTCTGGCTGGTGTAATCTTCGGCCATACATTCTGTCCAATAAGTATCGGGGTCTTGAGATTTTAAAGAAAATGCATTGTCCAATTTTCGATTTGTTTATGGTGTTATGTTGCTACTCATATCACTCACTTATGTGGAAAAATTCGGCCATTTTGAGTAAACAGTCAATTTTTGACAGCTGTTTTGCTTGAACAAGATTTGGCTCACCGTCGATTTTTCTCTATTCCAAAAAATGGATGGCAAAGAATCTTTATCAAATTTTGCGTAAAAAACGAAATTAAGAGCTCGGACGCAATAGAAATGTGGACTGTGGCTTATGGTGAAGTTATTATGACAAAAAGCAGCGCTTAACGGTGGTTCCAAATTTTGTCAGAGAGCCGAGAAGATGTGAACGTCGAAAAGCCAAGTTTGGTCTTGGTGCATCATGAGATGTTGTCAAAGGATAGGTCAAAAAGGAAGATTTCCTGCAAGCTATGCGCAATTTGCGCCTCAAACGTGAAAGCCAAAATGGACCCTGAAAGTCGCGAAAATGTTTGAACAGACCACGTGTATACGAAGTTTAACATCGTTGCCTGTGCGCGAACTTTTGGCCAAAACCTGCGAACTAATGACGCCAAAACTACCGTTCTCCACAGATCTGGCCACCGTGTGACTTTTTCCTGTTTCCCACTATCAAATTACCGCTTCATTCATTTAATTTGGCAGAACACAGAAATCGCTGATGAGCTAAAACACGTTCAAGCAAAACAGCTGTAAAAAATTAACCGAGCATTAAAAATGGCCGAAATTTTCAACATAAGTGAGTGACATGTGTAGCAACATAACGCTACAAAAAACATGAAAATCGAATAAAGCATTTTCCTTAAAAACACAACACATCCCGGTACGTATTTGACAAAATGTACATAACACAGCTCTTTGAACGAAGATCGATAACTTTACTTTGGTGCCGCGTTGGACCGATCATGCTGTTGATCATGCTGCTGATTGCCGTGTGGCCCGCGCCCCGTAATGGATGCTGTGGCCTCGCCGCGCACGTTAACGAGAACGTGACTTCATTCATCCGGACTTTGGCGCGTCTCACACGGGGCGAGCGACGCTGAGAGTGAGACGCGACAACGCGAAACTCACCACCAGCACCAACCGTTGGTGGTGCTGTGTGGTGTGTTGGTGGTGAGTCTCGCGCATGCTCCCCGTCCCCGTGTGTGTGTGTCTTTGGTAGTAGACACCTCATAGACACGACTCACGCCTTCGTTATGTGTCACGCGTTCAAAAAAGCGTTCACTCTCATCCAAAAACCGCGCGGCTCGACACGGGAACGACGACACACTCTAAGCGCTCGAATTACGAAATTTCGAACACCGAAACATGGCGGCGAGACGGGACGGGACGGGTCGCTTACTGGGCGCAAAATTCATTCATGATTTCATCTCTACTCACCAGAGAGAGACCTCCTCCTGGGTGGGGGCACACCAGAAGTGCCCACCGCCGGCGGCGGCAGGGAACACACGAAACTGGTCCTGTCCGCTATGAGTGTGTGCTCTCTGCCGTTTCCCTAATTTCGAACCTGCCTCCTTCCCCATTAACGCATGGTGCGGCGCGCATTGAAGATTGCTTTGATTGCGAATTTGTTTTCATTTCATTCTCTCACCGAGCCGCCGCCGTCGCCGTCGCCTACTTTAACACCAACGGCGCAGTGTTGGGGCAGCAGCAAAAAAAACCTTTCCTAAGCGACGCCTACTAAGTGGCTAGGGGTGACGCGCTGCTACTTCATCATCATCGTCATCATCGGCTAGTCGTTACGATGACGACGAGGACGTAGCAACATTATCGGTTGGCCGGCCACCGTCGTGTGTCTGGTCTGAGGCGTCTTGCGAGAAGAAGTGTAACCTTTCACCTTTCGTTCGATCGATCCAAACTTGGCCTACACTTGGCCGCTTCGGTTGCCTCATCAATCATCAGGACTCCAGCATCCTTCGTCCGGGGTGGGTCTCCTCTCCTACTCTCTAATGGGGCCGGTGTGCCAGAAGAAAGTGAAGCAAGCGCGTCACCGTTTGACATTTGGGCATCGATCGATAGGCTGTCAAAAAAGGGCGTAATTCTGCAAAATACATCTGCTGCTGAGACCCTTTCCGTGGCACCCTCCTGCAACATCTGAGAACACCTGAGGCAGCCACCGATAAGCGGTTGGGGTCCGGGCCGCTCCATTCGATTGTCTCTCCGGCTTCCGGCCAATTAGGTGGTTGGCTCCGCTGCGCGCACTCGAGACATCGGAATAAGAAATGTACAGGATTAACGGAACACGGTCCCCAACAACAACAAGGCGGTCACAGAGATTGGGAGCGATAAGAAGAAACTCGTTTGGTCCCACAACAGCGGTGCGATTTTATATTGCTTTCGGTCGGTTGGTCAATATAGACGGATGTTCTACGGGAACCACAATATGCGAATATTGCACGAGGAACGTATTAAGAGTTGAGTAACACGAAATCCAAGGAAGGAATCGCGATCCCCGGCCCGGCCCCATAAACTGCCCGCATCCGGATCGGAAGTTGAGAAGCCATTTCCGGAGGGTCTCACATTAAAGTTTAACCGCTCATGTCCGCTACCGAAAGCGTGTGCATGTTTGGAGTGTTCAATTTCCGGTTCGACCCGGGAGGGATTAGGTATTCGGTGGATCCGGTCGCGTAAATCGCGTGATCGTCGAAGACGCGCAACCCGTAGCGCGACGACGACAACGACGTAATCTGCTTCTCCGTCGTCGGATATTGCAACCGATCGAGTGCGGAGGCCGGACTTGATCTGGCCCAGTCCGCCACCGACGATCGATGGCCTCGTTAGAGAGACGCACGTAAGAGAGCGCAACACCTGCACCCACGGGGAACGGGGCCGCCGCCGGCCGGGGGTTGATTACTGTGTGTGGCCTAAACTTCAACCTCCGCCGTCCGGTTTGGGCAGCCGCGGATGAACGCCCATTCAGCGGTTCGAGATATGGACTGGCGGCTTGTCGTCCGCAGCCGGGGGCAGGAAATGCCTGGGCCCCCCGAGACCCGGCGGCGAGTGGTGGCCTCTTGCGGAGGCGTACCGAACTAAAACGGCCACCAACCCACCACCACGCAGCGGCTAGTAGAAGATTGCGTCATTTTCGCCGCGACCCGCGCGTCGTCGTCGTGTGTCTAAACGCGGCAGGTTGTGTGTGGGGTGGCGCACCATTGTTAACGGGCGGTGGGGAAAAAAAAAGTGAAATATAATAAAAATATTGTCACCTGTGCTCGAGCGCACGCACGGGCGGAAACCTGAGAGCTCTCGTGTGGGCTCCGGGGGCCTACCTACTGGGGTGTTCAAAAAGTTCGAATGGTCTAATTTTTTTCAGATTGGTACACTCTTCATATGAACGTATGTAAAGTTTCATTTCAATCGATCACTTAATTCTTTTTTACAAGCCATTTAGTATCGACGTGTCACAGTATTTTTACAGCGGAAAAAATCAAGCATCGTGCAGTGATTTAATGTTTATTTTTGAAAGGTTTAAATGCAAAGGAAAATTATGAACGAATGTTGAAAGTGTATAATGACTCTTCGCCTTTAATTAGGGGCCTAAAAGGGGGGTTTCTGAGTTTAAACGCGGTCGTAGTAGCCTTCAAAACGATCCATGGCAAAAACGTCAAAAAACAGACGCAACGCCTGAAATAGTAAAAAAAATACCGGATATCGTATTGGAGGATCGTCGAATCACTGAAAAAGATTTACTATAAGGCCTAGCCATCTCATTAAGCAGTATTACCAATATTTTGACTGAAGTTTTGGGTTCCTGAAAGCTGTTTACAAAATGGGTGCCGCATTCGTTGAAAATGGAACAAAAACGCATTCGAATGCAAGTTTCCCGGAAACATTTTGAGCCTTTACGAAAGGGAAAAGTGGATTTTATGCATTGAATCACCACTGTGGATGAGACTTGGGTCTGTAACTATGATCCTGAATCAAAACAAGTGGCCAAAGAGTGTGAACCTGATTCTTCTGCTCCGAAACTAGTTCGTGTCCAGAAATCGCCCGAAATGTTGTAAGCGTCAGGTTTTGGGACGCGAATGAAATTTTGCTAGCGCATTACTTGCAATCTGATAAAACAATAAATATCGATTATTGTTGTAACTTTTTAGACCAACTGAAAGAGAAAATTCGTTAAAAAAGACCCGGTTTGAAGAACAAAAACATCCTCTTTCATCAGGACAATGCACCGTGTCACTAGAGCATTTTCAAAATGGTTAAAATCCATTCTAATTGTTAGAGTATCCACCGTATTCAACAGATTTGGCCCCTAGCGACATCAATCTATTTTGAGACCCCAAAAAATCGTTCGTGAAAAGCGTTTTTCATCAAATGATGAAGTCATAACAGCTCCGGAAGTGTATTTTGAAGCCCTTCCAGTGTCTCACTTCAGGGATGGAATTTATAAATTGAAGTCTCCTCGGAACAAGTGTATTGAAGTGTTCAGGAAGTCCATACTGAATAATTAAGTGTATTTCAAACCATAAAAAATGTTTTTCTTATCGACCATACGAACTTATTGAACAGCCTAGCATTACTCCCCGCCGTGACGATATCGTTTTCTGAACGGTTTCAGCCACGGCCTTATGTGTTGCAAAAGTGTAAGCCACGCGCAACAGAATGCAACAACCCCGGTGGGGTCACCGGGGGTTGAGAACTGGGGGTTGCTTAAACCTCTTGAGAAGTCCGTTCCCAAAGTCCAAATCATCCACTTTCCCGAACGAATTCGAGGTTCTCACAGAGCTCTGAACGATCCGAAAGATTTGGCCACGTTTTCGTGTGTGGAACCGGTGCGGCATCGTCCACTATGAGCTGATAACTTTCGATTGAAAGAACCCCTCTCGTAATAATGGGACCCATTTGCTGCTGGCTTCTCCAATTCTGGAATGTGGTGGCCAAATTTTTGGCAGTTTTCCGTTTTTGTGTTGTTTCGGAAGACGACTTTGTCGGAAGACTCTAAAACCGTCGCCCGAAGGGAGCACCGAAACCGAAAGAAACTCAGTCCGCGGACACTTAACGCGTGAGAGGGACCGTCGTTTTTTTGTCTTAATGTTGATGCGTTTTTTGCTCTTAAATTTCGGCTTCACGTCGTCGTCGTCGTCGCCGCCAAACGCGCGCACCGCACAGAAGTGGCACAGGGTGGCAGGCAGGCAGGCTGGGGTACAGGTAGTTTGCAGCGCGGTGCGGCACGGCGCGGCGTTCCTCCTCTTCCTGTCACACGACGACGTAAGCAGGCGCGATCGGGTGGGGTGGCGGCGAGGGCCGCCGTTTGCGGAAGGCCGTTTTGAATATTTATGAATGAGTTATGCGCGCAGCTACGCCACTGTAACCATTCCCTCCTCGAACCTCGACAGAGCGGGGCGCGGGGTGCTTTCCGCCGCGGGCTGTCTTCTCGGCCCTTATGAGGCCGATGAGGCGAGGTGGGGCGCGGTGAAGCGCAGCCCCTCATGCCGCGCACGCCTTCCTTCCACCGTGCGCGGTTGGTCGCGTGAGAAGACCCCTTCGCCTTTCCAGCCCTTCTTTTGCAGCAACGGAATCAGGGTGTGGCGGCGACGGGTGGTGGGGGCTGTGGCACGACACGACGGACGGTTGTCCACCTCGCCGCCGCGCGCGCGTTGCGTTTCTTTAACCCTGCTGCTTCGTTTCCTTCTCGTGCTCCTCCTGTCTCTTTTTCTCTCCTTGCGCTTCGCTGTTTACCGGGCGCACAAGCGAACGAATAAATGAATGAATGGAAATTGCACGAAACGAACACACAAGAGGGAAGACGAACACGAACACAACAACGACGAAGAAGAAGGAGAGGAAGAAAAAAAGGCTCACCTTCAACAACGCGCGGCTCTCCTCAAGCGTAAATAGTGGGAAGAAGACGCGCTGCGCGCAAGACTTGCTGGCAAGAAGAAAATCAAAACCATTTGAATTCAACCACATGGCGGCGGCGGCGGTGCTGGGTGGGGGGGGGGCTGGTTGGCTGCGTAATGCCCCCCGGTCCGTTCCTCTATCACCCTCCCGTCCGCCCCACGCTCAAAACGGCCCCATTTTAAAGGTGACACAAGCGGTGACCGGGGAACGGAAACGTCGTCTTCTCACACCACGCTCACCTCACACGTCCCGCCGCACACGCCAACGCACTCGCGGCGGCGGCGGCGCTCGTGTTCGCGCGCTTCCCGCGTTTCGCCGTCGCGCGTTTGATAATTCTCTCACAGTGTGTGCGCGCATGCAAAAAATACAACTCACACACGCACACGTGGTGGACACGTAATGCCAGCGATTCAAGCGACCGACCTTCTCTCGGTGGGGGGATGGCAAAGGCAGTGGGGTGGTGGGGCATGTGAATGGAGGGAAACACGCGAGACACATGAATGAGAATGAAAATGTTCCGGGGGGCGCCGCTCACTAGAGGCGAGCGAGCGTGAGAAGAGTGCTGTGAGTTGTGAGTCGCACTGTGTGAGGTACACTCCGCACTCTGATGAGCATGGGGTGTGTGTGGGGTTCTTCTTTAATTCCTAACTAATTCCAATGATGGCAGGGTCAAAGATCGGTGGCTATTGAAATTATTTGACGCCCCGAAATCGAGATTTACTCACAATGCCAGAGCGCCACTCGGTTGTACACAGACAATGCTCTAAATTGTCATCAAGATAGCGAAGATTGCTACGTTCGGCTTTTATACGTCGATTCTTAAGTAGTTCATATTATACATAGCGAATGAGCGAAAGTCGTTTTTGAACAGCGAAGAGGGCGTGTTTTTTATCAATTCATAGCAAGCTTAGCACTTTTTGTTTTGCTCGTCTTGATTAAATATCTATTAGGTGTGCAAATTAATTCATCCCGTTTTACAATAGATGGTAACATTTTTTTGTTTAAATATGTGTTTGACAGCTACGGTCATTACGCATCTCACGCAGTACAGAGTATAATATAGTATAGACCGAATCGGTACTGGTGATGAAAATTATTGTACTAACTCCCCAGTACAATAATCCTAAACACAAAAAGGCCTGGATACAGCCTGGTTAACCAGGCCCACCGCAACCAAAGCGAAATATTCACTGCGCAAAGGTTATACCGTGCATATGGTGAGATGCGAAAGGTGTGGTGCACTATGAGCTTTGAGAACCTAATGGAATTATTGAAGGACAATCCCATCAACAACAAGTAATGCATTTGAACCAAAGCTTTGGCCATAAAACGACGACAATGGGATAAAAGACATGAAAAGATTACATGCTTATTTTACAAAATGACAAAACTCGACCCCACATCGCAAAACCGGTCAAACCTATAGTATTTGTTCCGTTACATGTAATGATTTGGCAGTAGACAATTTGAAAAATAGGTCTCTGATTGAATCGCTTCTAAAAGTGACGAGTTCTATCGACATGGAATCAAGGAACTACCTAAAAGAGGGCAGAAAATAGCAGCTAATGACGGACAATACTTTCGTTAATGTAGTCATACGTTTTGTTGTTGTAGTTAGATCACAAATGTTAACCTAAACACCTAATATTAAGAAGTATCTTTCCCCGGTAAGCACCACATTGATGTTCCCAATGGTGGCCGCATCTCACAGCCGCCAACATTATGATTGTGTAACACGAAGGCAAACAATAGAAAAATAACAAGAACAGGCAACATTCACATGATCAACAGACCTCTTTTTAACTATGATCTTTGAGTAATTCCTACCCATCATCACTCATGTGTGGGACGTTGTTCTTCACTTTTTTAGAGCTTCACTGAGCAGAATTTTACAACTCCACCAATCGGCCGCCCTTGGCCGCCGAATGAGAATAAGTGAACTTGTTTGCAAAACTTTATCTTTTCCCCGAAAACGTTTGTGTACACGCTCTTCTACTCCGTATCCTCCTCTACGCGGCCGGTATCCAGAGTTTGGTACACTTTTGTACATCCCCCACTGATCATTGCTGCCGCCCTCGGCACCCCGAGTCCTCCAGGCCAATTCACAGAAGATGTTTGCTGTCTGTGCGTGTTCAACCCAACAACAGCACATTTATCGAACCGGGGAAGGTCCAACTGTTCACTCGCGTCATTGGTTTTCGATGAAATAAAAGAGCGAGATCGACCGCAAAAGGGACCGCCCGTCCGTGTGTCATTCGCGGCACCATCGGCTTCAAGTGCCCATCTTATCGTCCGCCGAAGCATATGGTGGGCCGCGCAGATAAAAAGGGTACTAAATTGATTAATTAATCACTCGGACAGCCCCGACCGATGGTTGTACTAGCACGCAGCGCAAGTTTACGCACGCGTCACACGTCTGCGTAGCACGGATCGCGTGTGTAAAACCCCCCCGAGAAGCCGCAGTCTCTCTCTCTCTCTCGATGAGTTAACAATTAAACATCGAATCGGACGTTAAACAGCTTCCGTGTGACGATCAGCGGACAAAGCGGACGCTTTTACACAGGGCCCTTCCGGTGGGCGCGAGCTGCATTCAACGCGCACTGCGCACTGCGATGACTAAGCTCGGGGGGGGCCAACAAAAACCAACCCTCGTCCGCAGTAGCATTAGAGCAGACGACCTTTTCCGTTCAGCCGCCGCCGGGCCATCCCGCGGACACTGATGGTAGAGTGAAAATAAAATATGATTCATCTCTGACCCACCTCAGGGCGGGGTGGTTCTGTTACTGGTAATGGGTGCCCCCCGGCCAGGCCAGTTAATGGGCTTATCATTCACT